>NC_092746.1:130148704-130221204 GCF_047496795.1 Chiloscyllium punctatum | reverse complement strand
TTCTTCCTCTGGACCTACGGAAAGGAGTCACAGTGATATCAATGAGTTTCATCCCCCCATCAAACTCACCTTGGACTACTCTCGACTATCTGTCTCATTCTGGGACACATGCATCTCCATCAAGGATGGACACCTCAACACCACACTCTACCGCAAACCCACAGATAACCTCACAATGCTACACTTCTCCAGCTTCCACCCAAAACATATTAAAACAGCCATTCCCTATGGACAAGCCCTACACATACACCGGATCTGCTCAGAGGAGGAGGAATGGGGGGGACATTTGGAAGTACTCAAGGATGCCCTCATAAGAACGGGATACGATGCTCAACTCCGACGTGCCACAGCAAGGAACTGTAATGACTCCTCAGGAGACAGACACGTGCTGCAACCGACAGGGTCCCCTTCGTTGTTCAGTATTTCCCAGGGGCTGAAAAATTACACCATGTTCTTCGTGACCTGCAACACATTATCAATGAGGATGAGCACCTCCCCAAGACCTTCCCCACATCTCCACTGCTCACCTTTAAACAACCACCAAACCTCAAACAGATCGTTGTTCGTTGCAAACTGCCCGGACAACTCCATACAACCCTGTCACGGTAGGCACTGCAAGACGTGTCAGAGTGTGGGCATAGATACCACCATTACACGTGGGCACACCTCCCCCCATGTACGTGGCAGGTACCCATGTGACTCAGCCAACATTGTCTATCTCATACGCTGCAGGAGAGGTTGCCCTGAGGCTTGGTACATTGGGGAGACCGAGGAAAGGCTGTGGTAACGGATCAATGGGCACCGCACAATCATCAACAGACAGGAGGGTTCCCTCCCAGTTGGCGAACACTTCAGCGGTCCAGGACATTCAACCTCGGACCTTCGGACAACCATCCTCCAAGGCAGACTTTGGGACAGGCAGCAGAGGAAAGTGGCCGAGCAGAGGCTGATAGTGAAGTTCGATTCCCATAGGGAGGGCCTCAACCGGGACCTTGGGTTCATGTCACATTACAGGGGACCACACACACACACACACACACACACACACACACACACAGACACTCCTCCACACACACACGCACACACACACACACAGACACTCCTACACACACACACACACACACACAGACACACACACACACACAGACACACACAGACACAGACACTCCTCCACACACACACACACACACACACACACAGACACTCCTCCTACACTCATACACACACACACACACAGACACTCCTCCACACACACACACACAGACACTCCTACACACACACACACACAGACACTCCTCCTACACTCATACACACACACACAGACACACACACACAGACACTCCTACACACACACACACACACACACACAGACACACACACACAGACACTCCTACACACACACACACAGACTCTCCTCCACACACACACACACACAGACACTCCTCCACACACACACACACACACACACACACACACAGATCCTCCTACACACACACACACACACACACACAGACACTCCTACACACACACACACACAGATCCTCCTACACACACACACACACAAGCACACTCACATAGACCTTCTCTCATACGTTCACACAGACACTCCCACATGCACACACGCACCCTCTCACAGACTTGTACCCCTTTACGCTCACACGCATACACATACACACACTCTCATAGACACTCACAATTCCCCCACCCCACCACACACACACACACATACACACACACACACACATACACACACATACACACAAATAAGTTTGTAGGGTGAGTTTGTACTTGCAGAATTACATCTTATTTTGCTCAAAAAATGCGTGAATCCATGCAAGATTCTGTAAATCCCTTTTTTAGATTAGAATCAGTCAGCCCATTGCAGCACAGACAGTCTCACAGCTCACTAACGCTTCAATACCCTCTGGACCGACATGACACCAATTGTTAAAGTCCACTTGAGACTGTACCTTTAAGAAAGTTCTGGGAGTTACATATGAACGAACTCAAACCAACATGGCCATTCTAATAGAAGAGAGACTGAACAAACAATCCAGGCCTTTTTCAAAATGTAATTCCAGCAAGATCACTCTGTAAACTTATGCTATAAATTCTGTGTCTTACGATTATATACTCAAGAAACACCAGATGAAGGAGCAGCGCTCCGAAAGCTAGTAGTTCCAAATAAACCTGTTGGACTATAAACTGGTGTTGTGTAATTTTTAACTTTGTACACCCCAGTCCAACACTGGCATCTCCAAGTCATACACAACTACAGAAGCACAGGGGTGCAGGTGTACAGGAGTGCAGGTGTACAGGAGTATAGGTATACAGGAGTGTAGGTGTACAGGAGTGTAGGTGTACAGGAGTGTAGGTGTACAGGAGTGTAGGTATACAGGAGTACAGAGTACAGGAGTGCCGGAGTCGAGGAGTTGAGGGTGCAGCAGTACAGGAGTGAAGGAGTACAGGAGTGTAGTAGTCCTGGAGTGCAGGAGAACAGAAGTGTGGGAGTACAGTAGTGCAGGAGAACAAGAGTGCAGGAGGACAGAAATATGGAAGTGCAGGGGTACAGGAGTGCAGGGATACGGGAGTGCAGGAGTACGGGAGTGCAGGGGTACGGGAGTGCAGGGATACGGGAGTGCAGGAGTACGGGAGTGCAGGAGTACAGGAGTGCAGGGGTACGTGAGTGTAGGAGTACAGGAGTGTAGGGGTACTGGAGTACAGGAGTACGGGAGTGCAGGAGTACGGGAGTGCGGGGGTACTGGAGTACAGGAGTACGGGAGTGTAGGGGTACGGGAGTGCAGGGGTACGGGAGTGTAGGGGTACGGGAGTGCAGGAGTACGGGAGTGCAGGGGTACGGGAGTGCAGGGATACGGGAGTGCGGGGGTACGGGAGTGTAGGGGTACGGGAGTGTAGGAGTACGGGAGTGTAGGGGTACAGGAGTGTAGGGGTACTGGAGTACAGGAGTACGGGAGTGCAGGGGTACGGGAGTGCAGGGGTACGGGAGTGTAGGAGTACGGGAGTGCAGGGGTACGGGAGTGCAGGGGTACGGGAGTGTAGGAGTACAGGAGCGCAGGGGTACGGGAGTGTAGGAGTGTGGGAGTGCTGGGGTACGGGAGTGCAGGGGTACGGGAGTGCAGGGGTACGGGAGTGTAGGAGTGTGGGAGTGCTGGGGTACGGGAGTGCAGGGGTACGGGAGTGCAGGGGTACGGGAGTGCAGGGGTACGGGAGTGTAGGAGTACGGGAGTGCAGGGGTACGGGAGTGTAGGAGTGTGGGAGTGCTGGGGTACGGGAGTGCAGGGGTACGGGAGTGCAGGGGTACGGGAGTGTAGGGGTACGGGAGTGCAGGGGTACGGGAGTGCAGGAGTACGGGAGTGCAGGAGTACGGGAGTGTAGGGGTACGGGAGTGCAGGGGTACGGGAGAGCAGGAGTACGGGAGTGCAGGAGTACGGGAGTGTAGGGGTACGGGAGTGCAGGGGTACGGGAGTGCAGGAGTACGGGAGTGCAGGAGTACGGGAGTGTAGGGGTACGGGAGTGTAGGGGTACGGGAGTGCAGGGGTACGGGAGTGCAGGAGTACGGGAGTGTAGGGGTACGGGAGTGCAGGGGTACGGGAGTGCAGGGGTACGGGAGTGCAGGAGTACGGGAGTGCAGGGGTACGGGAGTGCAGGGGTACGGGAGTGCAGGAGTACGGGAGTGCAGGAGTACGGGAGTGTAGGGGTACGGGAGTGTAGGGGTACGGGAGTGCTGGGGTACGGGAGTGCAGGGGTACGGGAGTGCAGGAGTACGGGAGTGTAGGGGTACGGGAGTGTAGGGGTACGGGAGTGCAGGGGTACGGGAGTGCAGGAGTACGGGAGTGCAGGAGTACGGGAGTGTAGGGGTACGGGAGTGTAGGGGTACGGGAGTGCTGGGGTACGGGAGTGCAGGAGTACGGGAGTGTAGGGGTACGGGAGTGCAGGGGTACGGGAGTGCAGGGGTACGGGAGTGCAGGAGTACGGGAGTGTAGGGGTACGGGAGTGTAGGGGTACGGGAGTGCAGGGGTACGGGAGTGCAGGAGTACGGGAGTGCAGGAGTACGGGAGTGTAGGGGTACGGGAGTGTAGGGGTACGGGAGTGTAGGGGTACGGGAGTGTAGGGGTACGGGAGTGCAGGAGTACGGGAGTGTAGGGGTACGGGAGTGCTGGGGTACGGGAGTGTAGGGGTACGGGAGTGCAGGAGTACGGGAGTGTAGGGGTACGGGAGTGCAGGGGTACGGGAGTGCAGGGGTACGGGAGTGTAGGGGTACGGGAGTGTAGGGGTACGGGAGTGCTGGGGTACGGGAGTGCAGGAGTACGGGAGTGCAGGAGTACGGGAGTGTAGGGGTACGGGAGTGCAGGGGTACGGGAGTGCAGGAGTACGGGAGTGCAGGAGTACGGGAGTGTAGGGGTACGGGAGTGCAGGAGTACGGGAGTGCAGGAGTACGGGAGTGTAGGGGTACGGGAGTGTAGGGGTACGGGAGTGCTGGGGTACGGGAGTGCAGGAGTACGGGAGTGCAGGAATACGGGAGTGCAGGGGTACGGGAGTGCAGGAGTACGGGAGTGCAGGGGTACGGGAGTGTAGGCGTGTGGGAGTGCTGGGGTACGGGAGTGCAGGGGTACGGGAGTGTAGGGGTACGGGAGTGCGGGAGTACGGGAGTGCGGGGGTACGGGAGTGCAGGGGTACGGGAGTGCGGGGGTACGGGAGTGCAGGGGTACGGGAGTGCGGGAGTACGGGAGTGCGGGGGTACAGGAGTGCAGGGTTACGGGAGTGCAGGGGTACGGGAGTGCGGGAGTACGGGAGTGCGGGGGTACAGGAGTGCAGGGGTACGGGAGTGCAGGGGTACGGGAGTGCGGGAGTACGGGAGTGCGGGGGTACGGGAGTGCAGGGGTACGGGAGTGCAGGGGTACGGGAGTGCAGGGGTACGGGAGTGCAGGGGTACGGGAGTGCAGGTGTACGGGAGTGTAGGGGTACGGGAGTGCAGGGGTACGGGAGTGTAGGGGTGTAGGGGTGCAGGGGTACGGGAGTGCAGGAGTACGGGAGTGCGGGGGTACGGGAGTGTAGGGGTACGGGAGTGTAGGGGTACGGGAGTGCAGGGGTACGGGAGTGTAGGAGTGTAGGGGTGTAGGGGTGCAGGGGTACGGGAGTGCAGGAGTACGGGAGTGCAGGGGTACGGGAGTGCGGGAGTACGGGAGTGCGGGGGTACAGGAGTGCAGGGGTACGGGAGTGCAGGGGTACGGGAGTGCGGGAGTACGGGAGTGCGGGGGTACGGGAGTGCAGGGGTACGGGAGTGCAGGGGTACGGGAGTGCAGGGGTACGGGAGTGCAGGGGTACGGGAGTGCAGGTGTACGGGAGTGCAGGTGTACGGGAGTGTAGGGGTACGGGAGTGCAGGGGTACGGGAGTGTAGGGGTGTAGGGGTGCAGGGGTACGGGAGTGCAGGAGTACGGGAGTGCGGGGGTACGGGAGTGTAGGGGTACGGGAGTGTAGGGGTACGGGAGTGCGGGGGTACGGGAGTGTAGGGGTGTAGGGGTGCAGGGGTACGGGAGTGCAGGAGTACGGGAGTGTAGGGGTACGGGAGTGTAGGAGTACGGGAGTGCAGGGGTACGGGAGTGTAGGAGTGTAGGGGTGTAGGGGTGCAGGGGTACGGGAGTGCAGGGGTACGGGAGTGCGTGGGTACGGGAGTGTAGGGGTACGGGAGTGTAGGGGTACGGGAGTGCAGGGGTACGGGAGTGTAGGGGTGTAGGGGTGCAGGGGTACGGGAGTGCAGGAGTACGGGAGTGCAGGAGTACGGGAGTGCGGGGGTACGGGAGTGTAGGGGTACGGGAGTGCAGGGGTACGGGAGTGCAGGGGTACGGGAGTGTAGGGGTGTAGGGGTGCAGGGGTACGGGAGTGCAGGAGTACGGGAGTGCAGGGGTACGGGAGTGTAGGGGTACGGGAGTGCAGGGGTACGGGAGTGTAGGGGTACGGGAGTGCAGGGGTACGGGAGTGCAGGAGTACGGGAGTGCAGGGGTACGGGAGTGTAGGGGTACGGGAGTACAGGGGTACGGGAGTGCAGGGGTACGGGAGTGCAGGGGTACGGGAGTGTAGGGGTACGGGAGTGCAGGGGTACGGGAGTGCAGGGGTACGGGAGTGTAGGGGTGTAGGGGTGCAGGGATACGGGAGTGCAGGGGTACGGGAGTGTAGGGGTACGGGAGTGCAGGGGTACGGGAGTGCAGGAGTACAGAGACTGCAGAAGTACAAGAGTATTGGATTACAGGAGTGCAGGCTGCAAGAGTACTGGAGTGCAGGAGTACAGGATGCAGGAATACAGCAGTGCAGGAGTGCAGGAGTACAGGAGTGCAGGAATAAAGGAGTGCAAGAGTACAGGATTGCAGGGATGCAGGAGTGCAGCAGTACAGGAGTGCAAGACTGCAGGAATACAGGAGCGCATGAGTACAGGAGAGCAGGAATACAGGAGTTCAGGAGGACAGGAGGACAGGAGTGCAGAAGTACGGAAGTACAGGAATACAGGAGTGCGGGAGTGCAAGAATACAGGAGTGCATGAGTACAGGAGAGCAGAAGTACAAGAATGCAGGAATACAAGAGTGCAGGTGTACAGGAGTGCAAGAGTATATAGTGCTGGAGGACAGGAGTTCAGGAGTACAGAAGTGCAGGAGTACAGGAGTGCAAGAATACAGGAGTACAGCAGCGCAAATGTTCAGGATTACAGGAGAGCAGGCGTGCTGGAGTATGGGAGTGCAGGGATACAGGAGTGCAGGGGTACAGGATGCAGGAATACAGCAGTGCAGAAGTACAGGAGTGCAGAAGTACAGGATGCAGGAATACAGCAGTGCAGGTGTACTGGAGTGAAGGAGTACAGGATGCAGGAATACAGGAGTGCAGGAGTACAGGAGTGCAGGAATAAAGGAGTGCAAGAGTACAGGATTGCAGGAATGCAGGAGTACAGGAGAACAGGAGTGCAAGAGTACAGGAGTGCAAGAGTACAGGAGTGCAGGAGTACAGGAGTACAGGAGAACACGAGTGCAAGAGTACAGGAGTGCAAGAGTACAGGAGTGCAAGAGTACAGGAGTGCAGGAATGCAGGAGTACAGGAGAACAGGAGTGCAAGAGTACAGGAGTGCAAGAGTACAGGAGTGCAGGAGTACAGGAGTACAGGAGAACACGAGTGCAAGAGTACAGGAGTGCAAGAGTACAGGAGTGCAAGAGTACAGGAGTGCAGGAGTGCAAGAGTGCAGGAGTGCAGGAGTACAGGAGTGCAGGAGTACGGGAGTACAGGAGTGCAAGAGGACAGATTTACAGATTTTACAGATTACTTACAGTGTGGAAACAGGCCCTTCGGCCCAACAAGTCCACACCGACCCGCCGAAGCTTATACCACCCAGACCCATACTCCTACATTCGCAGGAGTGCAAGAGTGCAGGTGTGCAAGAGTACAGGAGTGCTGGAGTACAGGAGAGCAAGGTTGCAGGACTGCAGGAGTGCAGGACTTCAGGAGTACGGGACTGCTGGGGTACAGGAGTGCAGGGATACAGGAGTGCAAGGGTACAGGATTTCAGGGGTACGGGAGTGCAAGGATACAGGAGTGCAGGAACACTGGAGTGCAAGAGTACAGGAGTGCAAGAGTACAGGAGTGCAGGGGTACAGGAGTGCAGGACTGCAGGGGTGCAGGAGTGCAGGAGTACAGGAGTGCAAGAGTACAGGAGTGCTGGAGTACAGGAGTGCAGGGGTGCAGGAGTGCAGGAACACTGGAGTGCAAGAGTACAGCAGTGCAGAGGTACAGGAGTGCAGAAGTCCAGGATGCAGGAGTACAGGATGCAGGAATACAGCAGTGCAGGAGTACTGGAGTGTAGGAGTACAGGAGTGTAGGAGTACAGGAGAGCAGGGACACATGAGGGCAGGAGTACGGGAGTGCAGGAGTACAGGAGTGCAGGGGTCATGAGTGCAGAAGTACAAGAATGGAGGAGTGCAAGAGTACAGGAGTGCATGAGCCCGGGAGTGCAGGAATACAGGAGAGCAGGTGTGCATGAGTACAGGAGAGCCGGAATACAGGAGTTCAGGAGGATAGGATGCAGGAATACAGGAGTGCAAGAATACAGGAGTGCATGAGTGCATGAGTACAGGAATGCAGGAGTACAGAGGAACAAGAGTGCAGGAATACAAGAGTGCAGGTGTACAGGAGTGCAAGAGTATATAGTGCAGGAGTACAGGAGAGCAGGAATGCAGGACTGCAAGACTGCAGAAGTACAAGAGTATTGGATTACAGGAGTGCAGGCTGCAAGAGTACTGGAGTGCAGGAGTACAGGATGCAGGAATACAGCAGTGCACGAGTACAGGAGTGTAGGAGTACAGGAGTGCAGGAAGAAAGGAGTGCAAGAGTACAGGATTACAGGAGTGCAGGCTGCAAGAGTACTGGAGTGCAGGAGTACAGGATGCAGGAACACAGCAGTGCACGAGTACAGGAGTGTAGGAGTACATGAGTGCAGGAATAAAGGAGTGCAAGAGTACAGGATTACAGGATTGCAAGAATGCAAGAGTACAGGAGAGCAGGATTGTTTGACTGCAGGAGTACGGGACTGCAGGGGTACGGGACTGCAGGGGTACGGGAGTGCAGGGGTACAGGAGTGCAGGGGTACAGGAGTGCAGGGGTACGAGAGTGCAGGGTTACGGGAATGCAGGGGTACAGGAGTGCACGGGTACAGGAGTGCAGGGGTATGAGAGTGCAGAAGTACAGGAGAGGAGTGCAAGACTGTAGGAGTACGGTAGTGCAGGAGTACAGGAGTGCAGAGGTACAGGAGTGCTGGAGTACAGGAGTGCAAGAATACAGGAGTATAGCAGTGCAAGAGTGCAGGAGTACAGGAGTGCGGGAGTATGGAGGTGCAGGGATACAGGAGTGCAGGGTTACGGGTCTCAGGGATACGGGAGCGCAGGAATACAGGAGTGCAGGAATACAGGAGTGCAAGAGTACAGGTGTGCAAGAGTGCAGGAGTGCAGGAGTACAGGTGTACAGGAGTGCAAGAGTACAGAAGTGCAGGAGAACATACTGGCAAGAATACGGGAGTACAGGTGTACAGGAGTGCAAGAGTGCAGGAGTGATTGAATACAGGTGTTCAGAAGTACAGGAGAGCAGGAATACAAGAGTGTAGGTGTACAGGAGTGCAAGACTATATAGTGCAAGAGTACAGGAGTACAGGAGTGCAAGAATACAGGAGTACCGCAGTGCAGGATTACTGAAGTGCGGGAGTGCAGGAGTGCAGGGGTACAGGGGTACAGGAGTGCAGGGGTACAAGAATGCAGGAGTACCTCTTGAGATAATGTTCTATTGACCAAGTTCGAGAACCAATCATTCTCCAGGTGATATCTCCCAGACAAGTCACTTTCCCAACATTCTGAACGATGTTCTGTGGCCTGCTCAATCTCACTTGCAGAGCTTCACCTTACAAGGTCATATCATTAACACTTTGGCTGCCATTTGAAATGTTTTCGTTGTAGCATGTTTGTCTGTCCATTCTTCCTTCTTTACCTTCTGCTGCACTGTTCTCCAGGATCATGACTGATCCAACACTCCTGACATCCCTTTTCCTGCCCTTTCCCCTCGATTCCCTGAATGATCACAAATCTATCGATCTCAATCTCAAATATACCCAAGGACTCAGCCCCCACAGCTCCCTGTGACAAGGAGTACCAAAGATCCTCAACCCTCCGAGAGAAGAAATTCCTCCTCATCTCAGTCTTAAATTAGCCCACCTTTATTCAGAGGCTGTGCCCTCTCGTCTTAGACAAACATCCCCTTCCCATCTGAAACCTATGCTCTCTCGTTCTAGTCTCCCCTATCCTGGGAAAAAGCCCTTGGCTATTCACACTATCCATACCTCTTGTGACTTTATGAACCTCTATAAGGTCAGCTTCTGACACTCCAGGGAAAATACCCCAGCCTATTCAGCCTCTGCCGAAAGTTCCATCTCTCCAACCCCAACAACTTCAATTATCAATCACCATTAATTGCTGCAGCCTCCATGGCAACATCATTAACTATCAAACAAATTGCTCATCAGCACTTCCCTCTCATATAGAATAAAAGAGGGTGTTCCTTTGGAATTGATATTCTTGCAAATGATCCTGATGAGTACAAGACAAAACAGAATCATTAAGTCAGACAGTTGAATAGCATGGGTACAAACGACAGGATGACTGAATGCCCGTAGTACTGAGCAAAATAGAAACTGATGGACACGTATGTTAAAACACAGGAGCACACAAGGAACAATCAGGGGTCACAAAGAGGAGGCTGTGTATCTAACCCCGTGCTGTCCCTGTCCTGGGAGTGTTTGATGGGGGACAGAGTAGAAAGAGCATTACTCTGTTTCTAACACCATGCTGTCCCTCTCCTGGGTGTGTTTATGGGGGACAGTGTAGATGGAGCTTTACTCTGGATCTAACACCATGCTGTTCCTTTCCTTGGAGTGTTTGATGGGAGGACAGTGTAGAGAGAGCTTTACTCTGTATCTAATCCCATGCTGTCCCTGTCCTGGGAGTGTTTGAAGGGGGTGGGGGACAGTGTAGAGGAGCTTTACTCTGTAACTAACCCCATGTTGTACCTGTCCTGGGAGGATTTGATGGGTGAACAATGTGGAGGGAGCTTTTCTCTGTATTTTACCGTGTGCTGTCCCTGTCCTGGGCGTGTTTGATCAGGACTGTTACCTCATTCCATGAGAAAATACCGTGAGAAAACCCACTATGTTTCACAGTGGAAATCCCTCAGAAAACATGACACAGACTTAGTGAAAGTAAATGGAAGGCTCAGTCTCCTGTCTCTGGCCTGTTCTCTCAGGTTAATGTCAAAGATGCCAAGTCCCTTCTTTAAAATGAGCAGGGAGGAGCTGTCTGGTGTCATGACCAATATTGATCACTCAATCACTATTGCAAAAACCGAGCGCATTTTGATGAAACCTTATTGTGTTGGAATTGACCAGCGTGCTGTACAAATTATTTCAGGAACTAATCTTTAAAGTCCACTCTGCTGGTTCGAACACACTTGGAAACATCCAGAGATTGTGAAAGGTGCTACAGAAAATCTCACTTTTCAATGTTTTTCTAAGTTACATCTGTGCTTAAAATAACAGTGTCCAATTTCACATGGCCCCAGGATACAGTCCAACAGGTTTATATGAAACCACGAGGCTTCGAAGCAATGTACCTTCATCAGGTGAAGTGCAAGGAGCTGGTCTCATACAGTGTGAGGATGTGAAGGGGATGGCCTACAGTTCAGAGACAGCCAGAGAGATCATTACAAAGAATTAAATATCAGGAGACAAACCAAACAGCTGAGTGAACATGCTGGGTCTAAGAATCGTGTGCTGAGGGTCGAACTAAAGTAACAAGTAATCCCAAACTGTCCACACTAATTAAGGTGGAAAGAGATAACAAGTTCCCAAGGTGATGATCTCCCCTTCACTTGTTACTCAGCTGTTGACACTTTACTCATACCATCGGACATGATTGACCACCTGCAGGGACTTCTTATTCATCCGACTGGCACTCCACTCCCACCATTCGGATGGTCCTTTGATCTCTCTGTGGATCAATTCTGTGCCTGTGGTCTGACCTGCACTTCTCCTGGTCAAGGGGCAGCGTGCCGAAAGCTTGTGATTTCAAATTCACTGCCACAAAGAAATCCTTGTCTTGTCACCTGGAGGCTGTCTTTGGCTGTCATCCAGCCTTCTACTTTCCTTTCCTGACTACACCTTGTCAATACTTGTCAACATCGGCACACCCAGTTATCAACTTGCAGCTAATTTGGATTCCAATGTTCCAAACAGAGCTGCACTTCCCCTCCCTCAGATTTCCAGCTTTCCTCTTCAAGCACATGCCTGGGAATTGAGAAGTACCACAACAATAAGACAGACACATTCAGGCCCCTTTCTACTTTACAGCCGCTGTGACTTTAGAGGTCAATAGTAAAAAGACAATGCACAGAGATTCTCCGAGCACTCCCATGTTCTGGATAGAGATAAGGGGTGAATATGATTGAACAGAATCACAGGATATTCAGTCAGGGACAGTATATATCAATAAAGTGACATACTGTGGATGCTGGAAATCTGTAACAGTTTATAGAAAACCAGATAGTTGGATACACAACAGGGTTGAGATATACACACAGGATAGCAATCTTTTGTAACATATACATTACCCACAAGTGTACGCACCGACCAACTGGGTTGGTATATATGATGTGGAGGTGCCAGTGTTGGACAGGGTGGACAAAGTCAGAAATTACACAACAGCCAATCCTAGGAGCCAGGCTGGCTCGGAAACTCTGATTTATTGTTCCATCGGAAACCTCGCACCAATCCAGCTCCTCCTACTGCCCCCCCCCAACCATGACCTCACCCTCCCATCACCAAACCATTCCCTCCCAGACCATCCATGAACCTCATCACCTCAGGGGCTACACCGCACCAGCCAGTTCCATCTCCTACCCAAAATTCACAAACCAGCCTGCCTCGGTCGACCCATTGTCCCAGCCTGCTCCTGCCCTACTGAATGTATCTCTTCATACCTTGACATTGTCCTATCCCCCTTGGTCTAGGATCTCCCCACATTTATTTGGGACACTACCAATGCCATTCACCTCCTCCATGATTTTTGTTTCCCTGACCCCAAATGCCTCATCTTCACCATGGCCATCAAGGCCCTGTACACCTCCATCCACCATGACCAGGGCCTCCAGCCCACTGTTTCTTCCTCTCCCACCAACCCAACCAATACCTTCCACTGATACACCCATCCGATTGACTGAACCTTACCTCACCCTCAACAATTTCTCCTTCTAATCCTTCCACTTGCTCCTGACAAAAAGGTAGCCATGGGCACCTTCATGGGCACCAGCTGTGCCTGTCTCTTTGTTGGGGACGTGGAACAGTGTAGCTTCCACAGCTACACCGGCAGCATTTCCTACCTTTTCCTCTGCTACATTGATGACAGTAAAGGCACAATCTTATCCTCCCATGAGGAGGTTGAACAATTCATCAACTTCACCAGCTCCAGTTCCAGCTCCTCACAGACCGTGTTCGGGAACTGGAGCTGGAGTTGGATGGACTGAGGATTATTCCAGAGGCTGAGAGGGTGATAGATAGAAGCTACAGGGACATAGATACACCAGAGAACAGCTGGGTAACAGTTAGAGGTGGGAAGGGGAGGAAGCAGGCAGTGCAGGGATCCCCTGTGGTCGTTCCCCTCAACAATAAGTATACCTCTTTGGATACTGTTGGGGGGGACGGCCTAGCAGGGGTAAGCTGCAGTGACCAGGTCTCTGGCACGAGGTCTGGCTCTGAGGCTCAGAAGGGAAAGGGGGAGAGGAGGAGAGCGCTAGGTATAGGAGACTCTATAGTTAGAGGGACAGACAGGCGGTTCTGTGGACATGGGCGAGACTCTCGGATGGTTTGTTGCCTCCCGGGTGCCAGGGTCCGAGACGTCTCAGACCGTGTCTTCAGAATCCTTAAGGGGGAGAGTGTGCAGCAAGAAGTCGTGGTGCACGTTGGCACCAAGGACATAGGTAGGAAGAGGGGTGGGGAGGTCATTCAGGAGCTCAGGGAGTTAGGCTGGAAGCTAAAAGCTAGGACGGACAGAGGCATCATCTCTGGGTTGTTGCCGGTGGCACGTGACAGTGAGGCAAGGAATAGGGAGAGAGTGCAGTTGAACACGTGGCTGCAAGGATGGTGTAGGAGGGAGGGCTTCAGATATTTGGACAATTGGACTGCATTCTGGGGAAGGTGGGACCTGTACAAACAGGACGGGTTGCACCTGAACCAGAAGGGCACCAATATCCTGGGGGGTAGTTTGCGAGCACTCTTCGGGGGGGTTTAAACTAATTTGGCAGGGGGATGGGATCCGGACTTGTAGTCCAGCAAGTAGGTTAGCTGTTTGTCAGGATGTCCAAGAATGTAGGGAGGCTGTGGAGAAGGTAGCACTGACAGGGTCTACTTGCGGACACAGAGATGGGCTCAAGTGTGTATACTTCAATGCAAGGAGTATCAGAAATAAGGTGGGTGAACTTAAGGCGTGGATCGGTACCTGGGACTACGATGTTGTGGCCATCACGGAAACGTGGATAGATGAGGGACAGGAATGGTTGTTGGAGGTTCCTGGTTACAGATGTTTCAGTAAGATTAGGGAGGGTGGTAAAAAGGAGGGGGGTGGCATTGCTAATTAGAAATGGTATAACGGCTGCAGAAAGGCTGTTCGAGGGGGATCTGCCTTTGGAGGTAGTATGGGCTGAAGACAGAAATAGGGAAGGAGCAGTCACCTTGTTGGGTGTTTATTATAGGCCCCCCAATAGCAGCAGAGATGTGGAGAAACAGATTGGGAAACCGATTTTGGAAAGGTGCAGAAGCCACAGGGTAGTAGTCATGGGCGATTTCAACTTCCCAAATATTGATTGGAAGCTCTTTAGATCAAGTAGATTGGATGGGGCAGTGTTTGTGCAGTGTGTCCAGGAAGCTTTTCTAACTCAGTATGTAGATTGTCCGACCAGAGGGGAGGCCATATTGGATTTGGTACTTGGAAACGAACCGGGACAAGTGATGGGCTTGTTAGTGAGTGAGTATTTTGGTGATGGTGACCACAATTCTGTGACTTTCACCTTGGTTATGGAGAGAGATAGGTGCGGCAACAGGGTAGGTTTTACAATTGGGGGAAGGGTAAATACGATGCTGCAAGACAGGATCTGAGGAGCATAAATTGGGAGCATAGGCTGTCAGGGAAGGATGTCTTGGAAATGTGGAACTTTTTCAAGGAACAGATACGACAATGTGTTGGGCATTTTGAAAAACTTGAGGATAGACAAGTCCCCGGGCCTGATGGGATATATCCTAGGATGATATGGGAAGCAAGAGAGGAAATTGCAGAGCCGTTGGCAATGGTCTTTTCGTCTTCACTGTCAATGGGGGTGGTGCCAGGGGACTGGAGAGTGGCGAATGTTGTGGGAATAGGGATAACCCCGGGAATTACAAGCCAGTTAGTCTTACTTCGGTGGTAGGCAAAGTAATGGAAAGAGTACTGAGGGATAGGATTTATGAGTATCTGGAAAGACACTGCTTGATTAGGGACAGCCAGCACGGATTTGTGAGGGGTACGTCTTGCCTTACAAGTCTTATTGAATTCCTTGAGGAGGTGACCAAGCATGTGGATGAGGGTAGAGCAGTGGATGTAGTGTACATGGATTTTAGTAAGGCATTTGATAAGGTTCCCCATGGTAGGCTTATGTGGAAAGTCAGGAGGCATGGGATAGAGGGAAATTTGGTCAGTTGGATAGAGAACTGGCTAACCGGTCAAAGTCAGAGAGTGGTGATAGATGGTAAATATTCAGCCTGGAGCCCAGTTACAAGTGGAGTTCCGCAGGGTTCAGTTCTGGGTCCTCTGCTGTTGGTAATTTTTATTCATGACTTAGAAGAGAGAGTCGAAGGGTAGGTCAGTAAATTTGCAGACGATACGAAAATTGGTGGAGTTGTGGATAGTGAGGAGGGCTGTTGTTGGCTGCAGAGGGACTTAGATATGATGCAGAGCTGGGCTGAGGAGTGGTAGATGGAGTTCAACCCTGTCAAGTGTGAGGTTGTCCATTTTGGAAGGACAAATAAGAATGCGGAATACAGGGTTAACGGTAGGGTTCTTAGTCAGGTGGAGGAACAGAGGGATCTTGGGGTCTATGTACATAGATCTTTGAAAGTTGCCACTCAGGTGGATAGAGTTTGTAAGAAGGCCTATGGTGTATTAGCGTTCATTAGCAGAGGGATTGAATTCAAGAGTTGTGAAGTGATGTTGCAGCTGTACAGGACCTTGGTTAGGCCACAGTTGGAGTACAGTGTGCAGTTCTGGTCCCCTCATTTTAGGAAAGATGTGGAAGCTTTGGAGAGGGTGCAGAGGAGATTTACCAGGATGTTGCCTGGAATGGAGAATAGGTCGTACGAGGATAGGTTGAGAGTTCTCGGCCTTTTCTCATTGGAACGGCGAAGGATGAGGGGTGACTTGATAGAGGTTTATCAGATGATCAGGGGAATAGATAGAGTAGACAGTCAGAGACTTTTTCCCCGGGTACAACAGAGTGTTGCAAGGAGACATAAATTTAAGGTGAAGGGTGGAAGGTATAGGGGGGATGTCAGGGGTGGGTTCTTTACCCAGAGAGTGGTGGGGGCATGGAATGCGCTGCCTGTGGGAGTGGCAGAGTCAGAATCATTGGTGACCTTTAAGCGGCATTTGGATAGGTACATGGATAGGTGCTTAATCTAGGATAGACGTTCGGCACAACATCGTGGGCCGAAGGGCCTGTTCTGTGCTGTATTGTTCTATGTTCTATGTTCTAGGAGTACAGGAGTGCAAGAATACAGGAGTACAGGAGTGCAGGAGTACAGGAGAGCAGGAGTACAGGAGAGCAGGAGTACAGGAGTACAGGAGTGCAAGAGTACAGGAGTGCAGGAGTACAGGAGTGCAGGAGTACAGGACTGCAGGAGTTCAGGAGTACAGGAGTGCAAGAGTACAGGAGTGCAGGGGTGCAGGGGTGCAGGAATAAAGGAGTGCAAGAGTACAGGAGTGCAGGAATAAAGGAGTGCAAGAGTACAGGATTACAGGAGTGCAGAAGTACGGAAGTGCAGTACTACGGTGGTGCAGGGGTACGGTAGTGCAGAAGTACGGAAGTGCAGTAGTACGGCGGTGCAGGGGTACAGGGGTGCAGGAGTGCAGGGGTACAGGGATGCAGGAGTGCAGGAGTACGGAAGTGCAGTACTACGGTGGTGCAGGGGTACGGTAGTGCAGAAGTACGGAAGTGCAGTAGTACGGCGGTGCAGGGGTACAGGGGTGCAGGAGTGCAGGGGTACAGGGATGCAGGAGTGCAGGAGTACAGGAGTGCAGGAGTGCAGGAATAAAGGAGTGCAGGAGTGCAGGAGTACAGGAGTACAGGAGTGCAGGAGTGCAGGAGTGCAGGAGTGCAGGAATAAAGGAGTGCAGGAGTGCAGGAGTACAGGAGTACAGGGGTGCAGGGGTGCAGGAGTTCAGGAGTACAGGAGTGCAGGAATAAAGGAGTGCAAGAGTACAGGATTACAGGAGTGCAGAAGTACAGAAGTGCAGTAGTATGGTGGTGCAGGGGTACGGGAGTGCAGGAGTACGGGAGTGCAGGACTACAGGAGTGCAGGAGTACGGGATACAGGGATACGAGAATCTAGGAGTACGGGATGCAGGGGCACGGGAGTGTAGGAGTACAGCAGAGCAGGAGTACAGAAGAGCAGCACATTGGGAGTACAGGAGTGCAGGATTGCAGGAATACAGGAATGCAGGAGTACAGGAATACAAGAGTGCCGGAATACAGGAGCACAGGAGTGCAGGAGTATAGGAGTACAAGAGTGCAGGTATACAGGAGTGCAGGAGTACAGGAGTGCAGGAGTACAGGAGTGCAGGCATAAAGGAGTACAAGATTACAGGAGTGCAGGGGTACAGGAGAGCAGAAATAGAGGAGTGCAGGAGTGCAAGAGTACAGGAGTATAGGAGTGCAGGAGTATAGGACAGCAGGAATACAGGAGTATCGGAATATAGGATTGCAAGAGTACAGGGGTACGGGAGTGCAGGAGTACGGGAGTGCAGGGGTATGGGAGTGCAGGAGTACGGGAGTGCAGGAGTACGGGAGTGCAGGGGTACGGGAGTGTAGGGGTACGGGAGTGCAGGGGTACAGGAGTGCAGGGGTACGGGAGTGCAGGGGTACAGGAGTGTAGGGGTACGGGAGTACGGGAGTATGGGAGTGCAGGGTTACAGGACTACAGGAATCCAGGACTGCAAGAGTACAGGAGTACAGGGGTGCAGGAGTACAGGAGTGCTGAAATAAAGGAGTGCAAGAGTACAGGATTACAGGACTGCAGGAGTACAGGATTGCTGGAGTGCAGGAGTGCAAGAGTGCAGGAGTGCAAGAGTGCAGGAGTGCAGGAGTACAAGAGTGCAAGAGTATATAGTGCAAGAGTATAGGAGTACTGGAGTACAGACGTGCAGGAGCACAGGATTGCAAGAATACAGGGGTACAGCAGTGCAAGAGTGCAGGAGTACAGGAGTGCAGGAATAAAGGAGTGCAAGAGTACATGATTACAGGCCTGCAGGAGTACAGGGTTGCTGGAGTACAGGAGTGCAAGAGTTTAGGTGTGCAAGAGTACAGGAGTGCTGGAGTACAAGAGTGCAGGAGTACAGGAGTGCAAGAGTATATTGTGCAAGAGTACAGGAGTGGTGGAGTACAGATGTGCAGAAGTATAGGAGTGCAAGAATACAAGAGTACAGCAGTGCAAGAGTGCAGGAGTGCAGGAGTACAGGAGTGCCGGAGTGCAGGAGTACAGGAGTGCAGGAGTACAGGAGTACAGGATTACAGGAGTGCAGGCTGCAAGAGTACAGGAGTGCAGGAGTACAGGAGTGCAGGAATGCAGGACTGCAAGAGTACAGGAGTATAAGAGTGCAGTTGTACAGGAGTGCAAGAGTATAGGAGTGCAAGAATACAGGTGTACAGCAGTGCAAGAGTACAAGAGTGCATGAGTGCAGCAATGCAGGAGTACAGGAGTGCAAGAGTATATAGTGCAGGATTACAGGTGTGCTGGAGTACAGGAGTGCAAAAGTACGGGAGTGCAGGAGTACGGGCGTTCAGGAGTACGGGAGTGCAGGGCTACAGGAGTAAATGAGTGCAGTGGTACAGGATTGCAGGAGTACAGGAATACGGGAATGCAGGTGTACAGGAGAGCAGCACATTGCGAATACGGGAGTGCAGGGGTACTGGAGAGCAGGGGTACGGGTGTACGAGAGTAGGGGAGTGCAGGGGGAGAGGAGTGCAGGAGGACAGGAGGACAGGAGTGCAGGAGTGCAGGAGGACAGGAGTGAAGGAGTGCAGGAGTGCAGGAATACAGGAGTACAGCAGTGCAAGAGTGCAGGAGTACAGGAGGACAGGAGTGCAGGAGTGCAGGAGGACAGGAGTGCAGGAGTGCAGGAGGACAGGAGTGCAGGAGTGCAGGAGGACAGGAGTGCAGGAGTGCAGGAGGACAGGAGTGAAGGAGTACAGGAGTGCAGGAATACAGGAGTGCAGGAATACAGGAGTACAGCAGTGCAAGAGTGCAGGAGTACAGGAGAGCAGGAATGCAGGACTGCAAGAGTACAGGATTACAGGAGTGCAGGCTGCAAGAGGAACAGGAGTGCAGGAATGCAAGAGTACAGGAGTGCTGGAGTGCAGGAGTGTAAGAGTACAGGATTACAGGAGTGCAGGAGTACATGAGTACAGCAGTGCAGGAATACAGAAGTGCAGGAGTACAGGAGTGAAGGAGTACAGGATTACAGGAGTGCAGGAGTGTAAGAGTACAGGATTACAGGAGTACAGGAGTGCAAGAGTACAGAAATGCTAGAGTACACTAGAGTACAGGCGTGAAGGAGTACAGGAGTGCAGGAATACAGGAGTGCAGGAATACAGGAGTGCAGGAATACAGGAGTGCATTAGTGCAGGAGCGCATGTGTACCAGAGCACGAGTACAGGAGAACATGTGTACAGGAATACAGGGGTGCAGGAATACAGGTGTGCATGAGTCCAGGAATGAAGGAGTACTGGCGTATAGGAATACAGGAGTGCAGGAGTGCACGAGTACAGGAGTGCAGGAACACAAGAGTACAGGAGTGCTGGAGTGCAGGAATACAGGAGTCCAGGAGTACAGGAATGCTAGAGTACAGGAGTGCAGGATTGCAGGAGTACAGGAGTGAAGGAGTACAGGAGTGCAGGAATACAGGAGTGCAGGAACACAAGAGTACAGGAGTGCTGGAGTACAGGATTACAGGAGTCCAGGAGTGCACGAGTACAGGAGTGCAGGAACACAAGAGTACAGGAGTGCTGGAGTACAGGATTACAGGAGTGCAGGAGTACAGGAATGCTAGAGTACAGGAGTGCAGGATTGCAGGAGTACAGGAGTGAAGGAGTACAGGAGTGCAGGAATACAGGAGTGCAGGAACACAAGAGTACAGGAGTGCTGGAGTACAGGATTACAGGAGTCCAGGAGTGCACGAGTACAGGAGTGCAGGAACACAAGAGTACAGGAGTGCTGGAGTACAGGATTACAGGAGTGCAGGAGTACAGGAATGCTAGAGTACAGGAGTGCAGGATTGCAGGAGTACAGGAGTGAAGGAGTACAGGAGTGCAGGAATGCAGGAGTGCAGGAATACAGGAGTGCATTAGTGCAGGAGCGCATGTGTACCAGAGCACGAGTACAGGAGAACATGTGTACAGGAATACAGGGGTGCAGGAATACAGGTGTGCATGAGTCCAGGAATGAAGGAGTACTGGCGTATAGGAATACAGGAGTGCAGGAGTGCACGAGTACAGGAGTGCAGGAACACAAGAGTACAGGAGTGCTGGAGTGCAGGAATACAGGAGTCCAGGAGTGCACGAGTACAGGAGTGCTGGAGTGCAGGAACACAAGAGTAAAGGACTGTAAGAGTACAGGAGTGCAGGAATACAGGACTGCAATAATACAGGAGTGCAAGAGTACAGGATTACAGGAGTGCAGGAGTACAGGAATGCTAGAGTACAGGAGTGCAGGATTGCAGGAGTACAGGAGTGAAGGAGTACAGGAGTGCAGGAATACAGGAGTGCAGGAATGCAGGAGTGCATTAGTGCAGGAGCGCATGAGTACCAGAGCACGAGTACAGGAGCACATGTGTACAGGAATACAGGGGTGCAGGAATACAGGTGTGCATGAGTCCAGGAATGAAGGAGTACTGGCGTGCAGGAATACAGGAGTCCAGGAGTACAGGCATGTAAGAATACAGGAGTGCAGGAGTGCACGAGTACAGGAGTGCAGGAGTGCATGAGTACAGGAGTACAAGATTACAGAAGTACAGGAGTGCAGGAGTACAAGAGTGCAGGAGTACAGGAGTATAAGATTACAGAAGTACAGGAGTGCTGGAGTACAAGAGTGCAGGAGTACAGGAGTATAAGTGCAGGAGTGCTGGAGTACAGCACCACATCAGTGCAGAAGTGAAGAAGTGCACGAGTAAAGGAGTAGATGAGTACGGGATACAAGAGTGCAGGAGTACAGGAGTGCTGGAGTAGAGGTGTACAGCAATACAGGAGTACAGCAGTGCAGGAGTATAGCAGTGCAGAGTACAGGTGTGCAGAGATGCAGCAGTGCAGGTGTACAGCACAACAGCAGTGCAGGAGTACAAGAATACAGAAGTGTATTGCACGGGCCGCACAGTGGCTCAGTGGTTAGCAATGCTGCCTCACAATACTAGGGACCGAGTTCGGTTCCAGCCTCGGGTGATGGTCTGTGTGGAGTTTACACATTCTCCCTGTGTGTGTGCCTGGGTTTCCTCCCACAATCCAAAGATGTGCAGCTTTGGGTGGGTTAGCCATGCTAAATTGTCCATAGTGTTCAGGGCTGTATAGGTTAGGTGCATTAGTCAGGGGTAAATGTACAGTAATTGTGTGGGGAAATGGGTTTGGGTGGGATACTAATCGGAGGGTCAGTGGGGAGTTGTTGGGCCAAAGGCCTGTTTCCACATTGTAGGGATTCTAAGGAGTACAGTGAATAGTGTTTAATGTCAGCACACATGGTGCCACCCCAGGCACCATGTTACCTGAGTGAGGATTTAAGGACAAAGTAGTAAGAGAGACGAGAATTAAAAAGTTGAGCATTACTTCATAGAATAGTAGAAAAATAAAGAAATCAGTAACGGTTTATAATCTTCCATAGTTTAAACTAGGAAATTAGTGGAACACTTTAAACGTTCTATGTTATTTGAAGGTCATTTGCTTACCTCGCTCTCCGAGAGACCTCAGCGTCTGTTCTCAGCGTGGCTGCTACCAATACCATCGCTGCTACTGAAACTGTTGCCTCTCTGATCTCCCCCAGTGCCTCAGGAACATGTTCCAGGCAGGATCCAGCAGAAAGCTGCTTCAGATCTGATATGTTAAAAACAATGACTGCAGATGCTGAAAACCAAATACTGGATTAGTGGGGCTGGAAGAGCACAGCAGTTCAGGCAGCATCCAACGAGCAGCGAAATCGACGTTTCGGGCAAAAGCCCTTCATCAGGAATAAAGGCAGTGAGCCTGAAGCGTGGGAGAGATAAGCTAGAGGAGGGTGGGGGTGGGGAGAGAGTAGCATAGAGAGCTGCAGCATAACAATGAGAGTTGGTGGTAGAGCCCACGGTGCAGGATTGAAGTGCCGAAGAGTCATGTCCGTGGATCGGAGATGTGCCATGAGGGATTTTAAAGGCTGGGATATATTAGATGCCAATGTCCATGTGTTTGGGATGTACACAGTCAGTTTCCATGGAGCATACCCTGAGAGATTGGTGCCTAATGTGCAGTGAATTCCCTAAATACCCACTCTGCTTTCCGGGTCAAGTTTTCCTAACATCGGGTTTGTTTGAATTTGGTAAGAACAAGGCCCAAGAGCAGGAGGAGGCCATTCACCCCTTCGGGTCTGCCTCGCCATTTGATACGATCATGGCTGACCTCATTCTCAGCCTCAACCCCAATCTCCAGAGCCCTTCAGACCCTTCCTAATTAAAAATCTGTCTCTCTCCATTCAATTTACTCAATATCCCAGTATCCACCACATCCTGAGGGAGGGAATTCCACACATTCATGAACGGTTTGTCCACTTTTGGAACATTGTGTGCAATTCTGGTCTCCTTCCTATCAGAAGGATGGTGTGAAACTTGAAAGGGTTCAGAAAAGATTTACAAGGATGTTGCCAGGGTTGGAGGATTTGAGCTACAGGGAGAGGCTGAATAGGCTGGGGCTATTTTCCCTGGAGTGTCAGAGGCTGAGGGGTGACCTTATAGAGATTTATATAATCATGAAGGACATGGATTGGGCAAATACCCACAGTCTTTTTCCCCAGAGTGGGGTAGTCCAAAGCTAGAGGGCATAGGATTAGGGTGAGAGGGGAACGATTTGAAGGGAACCAAAGGGGCAACTTTTTCACACAGAGGGTGATGTGTGCATGGAATAATCTGCCAGAGGAAGTGGTGGAGGCTAGTACAATTACAGCATTTAAAAGGCATCTAGGTGGGTATATGAAAAGGAAGGCTTTAGTAGGATATGGACCAAATGATGGCAGATGGGATGAGGTTAATTTAGGATACCTGGTCAGCATGGATGAATTAGAGCAAAGGGTCTTGTTTCCATGCTGTACGTCTCTATGACTCTGAAAGAAGTAATTTCGCTTCATCTGTTTTAAATCTGCTACCCTTTATCCTAAATGATGACTTCTTGTTCCAGAGTGCCCACATGAAGAAACATCCCCAGTATGTTTATTTCATCAATCCCCTTTGGCATCTCATACATCACTGTGGGACAATAGGAATGTAAATATTACAGAGGTGTGTTGGGCTGTGAGTGTTTCCCAATTAAACATGAACATCCGTTGGGATCTCACCGATGCTTCATGAGAATCCTGCAGCTCCGTTTGTGAGAACCAAGCCATTGGGAGAGACTCCACACAGATGTTGTTTAATTGATCCAATTATAGACTCATCATCAGACAAAAACCTTATGTACAACTCATCCGCACTGACCAGACAGCTCAATCTGACTTCGACCCATTTGCTTCTTAGAAGGTGGAGGGACCTGCAACTTTCCAATGCAGAGGGACAGCTCCTATATCTAGGGAATTCTGAAAGATTATAATTAGGTAATCTACAATAATCCTCTGCTTCCTTTAACATCGGGTCCCAAGGATTTCCTCACTTTTTAATTCCATTATTTTACTTAATTCTTTGCAGTTCCTGTCCCCGATCCACGATTAATTTCCTTGCGGCTTCCGGCAAGTTATCCTCTGGTTTTACTGTAAATAGAATAATATTGCGCAGAACAAGCCCTTCAGCGTCAATACTGAGGCAAAGTACTATCTGCCATTTCCCTTAAGTTTACAGACCAAAAGACTGCAGATGCTGGAATCCAAAGTAGGCAAACAGGAGACAGGAAGAATACAGCAAGCCAGGCCGCATCAAGAGGCAGAGAAGTCGATGTTTTGGGTATAACCCTTTGGGGGTGTGGCTAGGGGGTGCTGCACATGACAAATCCCAGTTTGCAGTCAGTAATGGGTCGATGCTGGTCCTGACCACCCTTTTTGTAACTGTAAATATGATTAGATTACTTGATTAGATTACCTACAGTGTGGAAACAGGCCCTTCAGCCCAACAAGTCCACACTGACCCTCCGAAGAGCAACCCACCCAGACCCATTCCCCTACATTTGCCCCTTCACCTAACACTGAAGGGGCAATTTAGCATGGCCAATTCACCTCATCTACACAATTTTGGACAGTGGGAGGAAACCGGAGCACCCGGAGGAAACCCACACAGACACGGGGAGAATGGGCAAACTCCACACAGAGAGTCG
Organism: Chiloscyllium punctatum; assembly: GCF_047496795.1. Taxonomy (NCBI): domain Eukaryota; kingdom Metazoa; phylum Chordata; class Chondrichthyes; order Orectolobiformes; family Hemiscylliidae; genus Chiloscyllium; species Chiloscyllium punctatum. Next base: position 130,196,786 of record NC_092746.1, on the reverse strand, counting down.
CCTGAGGCGGGAATTGAACCTGGGTCTCTGGTGCTGTGAGGCAGCTGTGCTAACCACTGATTTTTGAAGTCCCTGGTAAGTTTCCTTCTGTAAGCCCTTTTAATAGCAGCTCTGAGCTGCTTTGTAGCTCTGTGCTGGTCTCTGTCTTTCCCACTCAGCAGGATCGATGGTTGTAGTTTGTATTTTTACACTTTTATTTTTACACAGCCCCTTTACCCCTTTCATTGTCCATGGCTGATTTTTTTCCTGTGAAGTGGATCTTTTCCCCCTCACAGATGTAAATTGGCTTTGTATGGTGTTCAATGTTTCTTTAAACATTCAGCTGTCTTACATATTACCACATTGTTGTCTAGTTTCTCCATAAAACAAGTTAGACAACTCCAACTGGATTGTTTTGAATGTATTTGCCTGGAGACAAATCACTACAAAACAAGTTGGTGCCAATGAAAAACAGTCCCAATTTTATGAGGGAACAAGTTACAACAACATTTAATATTAAGTTAAAAATCCCACAACATCAGGTTATAGTCCAACACATTTATTTGGAAGCACTAGCTTTTCGAGTGCTGCTCCTTCATCAGTTGGTTGTGTGTGGAGTGGCGCTTCGGAAGCTAGTGCTCCCAAATAAACCTGTTGGACTATAACCTGGTGTTGTGGGATTTTTAACTTTGTCCACCCCAGTCCAACACCGGCATCTCCGAATCAGGACTCAGCACAGACAGTCTAAACAGACCCAAGAATGTGGCGCTGGAAAAGATATGAGAGGACCTGAATTCACAGTTGACACTGTATGGGCACAATATAGAGGCCTGTTTTCTCGAGTGGTACCAATCAATTGTCCCCTGACTCTCCACAGCATATGGGAGGGCATCATGGTAACCCATCCAAATACCATTTACTTATAATTCCAATATTTTCAACTTCAAAGCTCCTCAACCCAGCTTTGTCTCTCTGGGGGCAGATGTCAGAGGTAGTTTCTTTACTCAGAGAGTAGCATGGAATGCTCTGCCTGCAACAGTAGTAAACTCGCCAACTTTAAGGGCATTTAAATGGGCATCGGATAGACATATGGATGAAAATGGAATAGTGGGGGTTAAATGGGCTTCAGATTGGTTTCACCGGGTCGGTGTACCATTGAGGGCCAAAAGGCCTGTACTGTGCTGGAATGTTCTATGTTCAATGTTTACTATCCAAATTAGCCAAATCAAGAGTATGATCTAGTGGTACCCCTGCTGTGTTTCCTGTGGCTGGATTGGTAAGGAGTTCCCTTCTCTTCCGTCCATTAGCTGCTGGTCTGGGTTTTCCCACATATTTCCATGTCCCTCAACTCATTATTCTGTGGGTCAGGTAGGAAAATAATCATTTTAATGGGAAGGACACCACTCCAATAACTGTATCCCTGATACATCTATTATAATTGGCATTAGCTCGTGGTAAATATTATCAAACACAATTTTACCTGTGTCTGGATATGGGTTTTGTGATTTCAGAGTTTTACTTGGCCAATATACCCAGCATGCTTTGCTGTTTGGCGAAGTTAGCAATCTATCTGTGTTTTAGCATTCAGGAGGCTGCTGCATATCCCCCCTTTTGAACCAAAAGAATCTTATACATATGAAGTTTCAAACCTCATTGTAAAAATTGGTTATATTTGTTGTCAGGGGATCCTCTGTGTTCTTGTGAAAGACACTCTGTACCTATGCGTTTAATTTTAGTTCTTTGTGAGGGCCTGGTATGTGTGCGTGGGACAAGAATAGAAGCAAGGACTATTTTCTAAATGGGGAGAAATTTCAGAAGTCTGAATTGCAAAGAGACTTGGGAGCTCTCGTTGAGAATTCTCTCAAGGTAAACTTGCAGGTTTAGTCAGTACTTAGAGGAGAAAGTGAGGACTGCAGATGCTGGAGATCAGAGCTGAAAATGTGTTGCTGGAAAAGCGCAGCAGGTCAGGCAGCATCCAAGGAACAGGAGAATCGACGTTTCGGGCATTAGCCCTTTAGTCAGTACTTAGGAAGGCAAATGCAACGATGGCATTTATTTTGAGAGGACTTTAATATAAAAGCAGGGATGTACACCTGAGGCTCTATAATGCTCTGGACAGACCACACTTGGAGTATTGTGTGAATTTTGGACCCCATGTCTCAGGAACGATGTACTGGTGTTGGAGCATGTTCAGAGGAGGTTCACGAGAATGGTTCCAGGAATGAAAAGCTTTACATATGAGGAATGTTTGATGACTCTGGGTTTATACTTGATGGAGTTTAGAAAGATGAGGGGGATCTAATTGAAACATACAGAATATTTAATGGCCATGACAGAGTGAATGTTGGGAAGATGTTTCCATTAGCAGGAGAGACTCAGACCTGAGGGCAGAGCCTTACAGTAAAGGGAAGACCTTTTAGAATGGAGATACGGTATTAGGGAAATGTGAGTGTATTGTACCTTCAAGAGAATTAAAAGCTAGCAGAACTACCTGACAGCACCAAGTGGTCTGAACAAGATACAATGTCACATTTTGGTCCAGCAGCTAGTGTAGCTGGATGCCTGGAGACAAAAACAAATTTGAAGTAAACTAATCAGCTTAAATTATACCCCTCCAAAAAAAACCTCCAATGGAGTTTGAGTTTAGTAAATTGGCAATATTAAAAGGCAATGACACAATCTGATGCTTTGGGAGTATAAATTGAACAGTTGGGAGGAGAACTGCCAGAAGACCAACAGATGTTGGCTGCTAGTCAGAAGTCAGAGATGTAACTGTCTAAAGAAGGCATTTGTACAGAGAAAAACCTGAACACCGATCTGGAGAGCACTCTACAGAGGAAGGTAAAGAGAAGATTCAACCGCTGGCTGGTTTTGAAGTTTGAATTTTTCAGTAAACCTTAATTGAGGGGTTTTATCGGACTAGTATTATAGAACGGAAAGTAAAAGATAGGTATGGGGAAGGAGGTGTAAACAGTTGTTAGTTAATTATTGTCTGTTGTACTTTAAGTAATAAAGTTGTTAATATTTACTTTAAATAGTTCTTGACCTCTCAAATTTTTACAGATAACTGCACAGATTGAATCTATTCTGTGTTGCTAGTTTAACTTAAGCAGGAAGTTTACCCTGTGTCATAACATTTTGGAGGCTGGTTGCTGGGACTTGAACAACTTAGGGAGCTTTTGTCCACAATTTAAACTGTTTGGGTCTTGGATGTGCAATTTGAACTGGTTTAGATTTGAATATATTTGGCGGATATCAGCAGATTTAAGCACCTGCAGGTTAGTGTCCAAGATAAAACATAGGTGAGACAATTTGTTTAATTTCGGTGACTTGTGGTTGATTAAATTAAAAGTGCGAGAAAGGTCTCTTAAAATTGCTGAATAGGTTCTGGGATTTGAAGATGATTCTCAAATTGGCCAAGTAAGTTAAGAAGGAAAGAAAAAGGCCATACTTTTAGAATGAGCAAATATGCTAAATTTGAGTTTAACTTAGGACAAAAATAAAGCAGAAATGGAAAGAGAATTACTCAAGCACTTAGGTGTGTCAGAGAAACAGACAAATGCAGTAGAGGAAGAAAACTTAAATTACAATTGAGGAAAATGGAGTTAGAAGACAAACAAAGGGAGAGAGAAAGAGAAAGAGAGAAAGGAAAAAAGATAGAGAGAAGGTTCTTAGTTAAGCAAAGAAAGAGAGAAGAGAAAGAGAGAGAGAATTTGAACTTGAGAAATTGTGACTTAGCAAAGTCAAGTTAACAGGATGGAGATTAAAAGAGAAGGTAGTGATGTATACAAATATGACAAAACTCTGCCATATTTTGATGAAGAAGATGTTGAAGCCTTCTTTATTTCATTTGAAAAATTGGCTTAGCAGATGGAGTGGTCCGAGGACTTATAGGTGATGCTAGTTCAGACTAAATTGTTAGGCAGAGCTAGTGCAGTATTTGCAGTGCTGTTGGATGAAGGATCAAGAGATTAAGAAGAGGTTAAATACACTATTCTAAGTGCTTACAAGTTGTTACCAGAAGCATATAGACAGCGGTTCGGAAACACAAATAAGGAACCAGGTCAGACTTATGATGAGTTGGAAAGAATTAAATATATTCATTGTGATAGATGGGTGTGTGTTTGAAAAATAGATAAGACATTTGAGGCTCGATGAGAGATTATTCTGCTGGAGGAGTTTAAAAATTCACTTCCAGAGATGATAAGAATTCACACGGAGGAACAGAAAGTTCAGGAAGTGAGAAGGGCAGCAGAATGAGCAGATGAATATGCCCTGGTGCATAAGACAAGCTTCCGGCCAGACTTTCATCCTGTGAGCATAAGCAGTTGGGAGAAGGGGTGATCCTCTACTACTAAACCAACAGTAGAGAGCACTGGTAAGAATTGACCACAGGTTAAAAAAGAAGCCTAAGAGGGTGGAAAGGAGGTGAACGGCCCCAGGTTTTTCCACTGTGGCCAAGTCGGACATGTGAAGTCACAGCACTGGGCATTAAAGAAAGATACTGTGGGAAAAGATGTGGTCAAGGAACCTAAGTATTTGTGAAGCAAGTGAAGGAAACACCAAGAAGAGTCGAAGAGCTGCAGCCCAGGCAAGGGCTGGGCATGGAGTTAGTATCTGATCTCTGCAAAGAATTCGCCTCTGGGTAAAGTTAACTCAGAAAGAACACAGGAAGAAAGACAAGAAGTTATAATTTTGAGAGATACAGGATCTAACAAGTCGTTGATTGTGAGAGATGAGCGAACATGCACACTTTCTTTGATGTGCCCGAGAGTGTGGTAATTTGAGGGATAGATGGACAGAAATTTTGTTTCCCCTATGTAGGATCAGATTGGGGTGCCAACTCAAGACTGGGGAAGTAACAGTGAGAGTGATTGACAGAGCGTCAGTTCCAAGAATTCAGTTTGTTCTTGGGAATGGTTTGACAAGGTGGGAGTGAGACCCCACATTGTGGAGAAGCAAAGAGTAGAGAGAAAGGTGAAGGAGTTGAGGTTCAGTTAGTGAATACCCTGCTTGATGTAATGGTGCAGGAAAACTCTGAACAGGCAGAGGGTCAAAGAAGAACAAAGAGAACAAAGAACATTTACAGCCCAGGAACTGGCCCTTCGGCCCTCCAAGCCTGAGCTGATCCAAATCCACTGTCTAAACCTGTCACCCAATTTTTAAGTATCTGTATCTCTCTGCTCCCCACCTAATCATGCGTCTATTCAGATGCATCTTAAATGAATCTACCATGCCCATTTCTGCTACCTCTGCTGGCAACGCGTTCCAGGTGCCCACCACCCTCTGTGTATAGGACTTACCACGTATACCTCCCTTGGGCTTTTCACCTCACACCTTGAAAGGGTGACCTCTCGTTATTGAATCCTTCACCCTGGGAAAAAGCTTGTCTCTATCCACCCTGTCTATACCCTTCATGATTTTGTAAACCTCAATCAGGTCCCCCCTACAATCTCCTTTTTTCTACTGAAAAAGAACCTAACCTACTCAACCTCTGTTAATAGCTGGCACCTTCCATACCAGGCAACATCCTCGTAAACTTTCTCCGCACCCTCTCTAAAGCGTCCATATCCTTTTGGTAATGTGGCGACCAGAACTGTACACAGTATTCTCAAGGTCTTGTACAATTTTAACATGACCTGCCAGCTCTTATACTCAATACCCCGTCCGATGAAGACAAGCATACTGTCTGCCATCTTGACCACTCTATCCACCTGTGCAGCAACCTTCAGGGGACAATGGACCTGAACCCGCGGATCTCTCTGTTCATCAACTCTTCCCAAGGATCTTCTATTTACTGTATAGCTTTCTCTAGAATTAGACTTCCCAAACTTCATAAACCTCACATTTGCCTGGATTGAACTCCATCTGCCACTTTTCCGCCCAACTCTTCAGTCTATCTATATCCTCCTGTATTCTCTGACAGTCCCCGATGCTTTCTGCTACTCCACCAATCTACGTGCCATCTACAAACTTGTTGACCAGACCAACAATGCCCTCTTCCAGATCATTGATGTCTATCACAAACAACAGTGGCTCCAACACTGACCCCTGTGGGACACCACTGGTCACCTTTCTCCATTTTGAGAAACTCCCTTCAACTACTACTCTCTGTCTCCTGTTGCTCAACCAGTTCTTTACCCACCTCGCGAGAACATCCTGCACACCATGTGACTTCACTTTCTCTATTAGTTTACCATGAGGAACCTTATCAAACACCTTACTAAAGTCCATGTATATGACATCAACAGTCCTTCCTTCATCTATTCCAAACTTGGTCACTTCCTCAAAGAACTCTATTAAGTTGGTAAGCCACGATCTCCCTGCACAAAACCATGTTGCCTACCACTGATAATCCCATTCTTTTCCAAATATAAATAGATTTTATCCCTCAGTACCTTCTCCAGCAACTTTCTCACCACTGACGTCAGGCTCACTGATCTGTAGTTACCCGGAATATCCCCCTACCCTTCTCGTACATGGGGACAACATGAGCAACCTTCTAGTCCTCCGGCACCTCACCTGTGTTTAAGGATGCTACAAAGATATCTGTCAGGGCCCCAGCTAATTCCTCTCTCACCTCCCTCAGCAACTTGGGATAGATGCCATCTGATCCTGAAGAATTGTCCACCTTAATAACCTTTAGCATACCCAGCATATCGTCCCTACTTATGTCAACGTGATCCAGACTAATCAATATCTCTAATCTCAACATTCATCATGTCCCTCTCTTAGTGAACACTGATCCAAAGGAACCATTCAGAATCTCACCCTTTTTCTCAGGTTCGACACACAGCCTTCCTTCATTTTCCTTTAGTGGACCAATCCTTTCTCTAGTTACCCTCTTGCTTCTTATATAAGAATACAAGGCTTTGGGATTCTCCTTCATTCTGCTCACTAAAGCTATTTCATGACCCCTTTCAGCACGCTTGATTCCTCGTTTAAGGCTGGTCCTACTCACCCAATATTCCTCCAGAGCCCATTCTGTTCTTAGCTGCCTGGACATTATGTACATTTCCCTTTTCCTCTTGGCTAGTCGTACGATTTCTCCTGTCATCCACGGTTCATGAATCTTGCCTTTCCTATCCTTTGTCTTCAATGGGACATGCCTATCCTGCACTATCTTTAACCTATCTTTGAAAGCTTCCCACATCTCAAATGTGGACTCCCCTTCAAATAGCTGTGTCCAATCCACATTTTCCAGCTCCGACCTAATTTTGATATAACTGGCCTTGGCCCACTTTAGTACTCTTTCCTTAGGATCACTCTCATCTCTGTCTACGTGTTTCTAAAACTTACAGAATTGTGGTCACTCTTCCCAAAGAGATCCCCCACCACAACGTCTACCACCTGTCCTGGCTCGTTCCCCAGTACCAGGTCCAATATGGCCCTTTCCCTCCTCAGATTATTGACACACTGCTCTAGAAAACTCTCCTGGACGCTTCTTGCAAATTCACCCCAGCTAGGTCTCTGACACTAAGTGTATCCCAGTCAATGTTGGGAAAATTAAAATCTCCCATCAACACCACCCTGTTGCCTGTACATCTTTCCATAATCTGTTTTCCTGTTTGTTCTTTTACCTCCCGCTCACTGTTGGGAGGCCTGTAATACAACCCCAACAATGTAACTGCACCCTTCTTATTTCTCAGCTCTACCCATAATGCCTCACTACTCAAACCCTCCATAGTGTCCTCCTTCAGCACAGCTATGACATCATCCCTGACCAGCAATGAAACTCCTCCCCCCCCCTTTTACTTACCTTCCTGTCCTGTCAGAAGCTTCTATATCCTGGAACATTTAGTTGCCAGTCATGCCCTCCTTCAACCAAGTCTCTGTGACTGCAATAATGTCATACTCCCAGGCCCCAATCCAAGCCCTAAGTTCATCTGCCTTACCCACTTTACTCCTTGCATTAAAGTAGATGCACTTCAGACGGCCAGTTCCTTTGCGTTCATGACACATATGTATCAGATAAAAGTGTTTAGTCCTGGAAGGCTAAGAGACTTGCAACAACAAGACAAGACGATAAAAGATATATATGTTGATGCATACTCTGAAAAGGAGGCAGAGAATATTCCAGAGGCTTATTATCCGAAAGATAGAATTCTAAGGTGGTTAGTTCAGAAGTGCACCAGATTGTGTTGCCAGTAGCATACAGACAGGTGTTATGGGTAGCACATGAACTACCTGTAGGAGGTCACCTTGGGGTAACCAACTCTCCAGCTAAGGTACAAAAACATTTTTATTGGCCTGGAATTCACAAGGATGTGGTTAACTTTTGCCGTATGTGTCATACATACCAAATGGTAGGCAAGCCACAGGCGGTAATAAAACCAGCCCCTTTGCTGCCAATGGCTGAATTTGAAGAACCTTTCACACAGGTTAGAATTAATTGTGTAGGTCCCCTCTTGAGAACTAAACTTGGAAACCAATATTTGTTAACCATAATGGATGTGTCTACCAGATTTCCGGAGGCAATTCCATTACAGAGGATCAAGGCAAAAAGGAGTTAGTAGCTTTTCTTCACATGTTATGGGCAACACAGAGAGATTCAGTCAGACCGAGGGTCAAATGTTACTGCTCAGCTGTTTCAGGAGGTAATGGATAGCTCAGGTATACAGCACTTTAAATCCAGTCTGTGTCATCCTGAATCGCAGGGAGCTTTAAAACAGTCGCATCAGACCCTGAAGATCATGTTGAGAGCGTACTGTTATCTGAATGATTGGGATAAAGGTATCCCATTCATGTTGTTTGCCATTAGAGATGCTCCAAACAAATCTACTCAGTTCGCTCCCTTTGAGTTAATATTCGGTCATGTAGTGAGAGGGCCTTTGAAATTCATTAAAGTAAAATTGACAGGACCAAAGTCAGAGATCTCACACTCAGATTATGTACTAGAGGTGGGGGAGAGACTAAATCGAGTAGGTGAGTTAGCTAAACAGCACCTAAAAAGGGCACAGCATAGAATGAAGCAGGTGGCAGATAAAAGCTCTGAGATTCAGATGTTTTCCCAGGAGAATACCATGTTCGTACTGTTATCAGTGACAGGACATCCCTTCAAAGTCAGCTTCAGTGATTCCTATCAAATTGAGAAAAAGTTGAGTCAGGTGAACTATTTACTAAAGATGCCAGATAGAAAAAAAAGGTATCGAGTATGTCATGTGAACGTGTTGAACATGTAATACACTAGAGAGAAAGAACTGGAGAAACAAGTTTTAGTTACTGCCCCGCAGAGTGTGGAATCAAATCCAGATGATGTGGATTTTGATGTGCCTCAAAATAGAGTTAAAAATGAAGAAGTCCTTGAGGAGTGGGATAGGTTAGTAAGCTGTCTGTCTCAGGAGCATAGAACGCAATTGAAAGGTTTGTTACTGCAGAATAAGGGCATTTGTAAGAATCAGATGGGGAGGACTAATGCTATTGTACATGAAGTCGGTGTAGGGAATACTGTTCTGATAAAACAACATTCCTATCGGCTTAACCCTTTCAAAGCCAGACAGGTCCAGATAGAGGTGGAGGCCGTGCTCGACAAGGACATCATCGAACCAAGCCAGAGCGAGTGGAGTTCGCTGATCGTCTTAGTTCCCAAACCTGACGGGACCCAACGATTCTGCGAGGATTATTGGAAGGTCAATGCCATTACAAAATCAGACTCGTACCCATTTCCTCGATTGGAGGACTGTGTCAAGAAAGTAAGACAAGCCAGTCACATGATCAGGTTGGACTTAATGCCTGGTTACTGGCAGGTAGCTTCATCAGAGTCGGCGAAAGAAATGTCTTCATTTGTAACCTCAAATGGTCTATATCAGTTTAAAGTGATGCCTTTTGAAGAATACACCCAGCACATTCCAAAGTCTCATGAAGAGTTGTGGGTGGGTTAGCAAACTGTGCAGTCTGTTTGGATGAGGTAGGGATCTTTAGTAAGTTCTGGAAAGATCATACTGGTACAGTTGGCAAAGCTCTTTAAATGACTTCGCGAAGCAAAACTGGTGATAAACTTAAATAAAATGGAATTTACGAAAGCAGAGGTACATCGGACATGGAAGGTTGACCCCCATGGAACACAAAGACAAAGCCCATTGAGGAATTTCCACGACCAACCTCGAAGAAAGAGGTGCTTCGTTAGTCGGGACTTAGTGGATTCTATTAGAAGTTTGTTCCGAACTTCAACAGTGTAGTGGCACTGTTAACCGATTTGCTAAAGAAGAACACAAAGTTTTGGTGGACAGAGCAATGCTAAGAGGCATTCGACTGTTTTGAGAGCCATATTAACCATTAAACCAGTTTTAGCTACACCAAACCTTTCACAACCTTTTAAAGTTACCATCGAGTCTAGTGAGATCGGAGTTGGAGCTGTACTGCTACTGGAAGATGAGGATGGGATTGAACTGCCAGTTAGTTACTTTTTGAAGAAGATCAATATCTACCAAAAGAAATACTCCACAATCGAAAAGGAATTATTGAGTTTGGTACTGGCCTTACAAGATTTTAATGTGTATGTCAGAACAACGTGTCAGAGACGGTTGTGTACACTGACCACAATCCGCTTACATTCTTAGAAGGCTTTAAAGATAAATATATATCTGACTATTTCGTTGGAGTCCTATGGAGACATTTAATTTAAAAATTGTACATGTTGCGGGTGGTAAGAATGCAATGGCAGATGCATTATCGCGGGTTTAACTGATAAAGTTCAGATGAGATTTGTATATAAATATATATATATAAATACTCAATTCAAACTTGATTGGAGTTTGTTTTTGGGGAGGGGGTATAATTTAAACTCCTTGCCCTAATTCAAATTTGTTTTTGTCTCTAGGCATCCAGCTACACTAGCTGCTGGACCAAAAGGTTACATTATATATTGTTCAGAACACTTGGTACTGTGTCAGGTAGTTCTGCTAGCTTTTAACTCTCGTAAAGGTACAGTGCGCCCACATCTTCATAACACTCCCCCCTTTTCAAAAAGATGAGCCATCATAATGAAAAGATGGCTTTTTTTTCTATTCTTTAAACACAATACCCTAAGGTCCTGATAACTTTACTCTAAGTTCAATTGTACCAGCCTCCACACTTCCTCTGGCACCTCATTCCATACACGTGTGAAAAGGTTGCCCCTTGGTCTCTTTTATATCTTTCCCATCTCACCCTAAACCTATGCCCCCTAGTTCTGGACTCCCCGACCCCAGGGAAAAGACTTTGCCTATTTATCCTTTTTTTAATTGTATCGGTCCTGCCTTGGTTTCCTTTACCAAATGCAGTATCTCACATTTGTCCAAATTAAACTCCTTCTTCCACTCCTCACCCCATTGACCAAATCGATCACGTTCTCTTTGTAATCTTAGATAATCTTCTTCACTGCCCACCTATTGGTATTCCTGACATTGAAATGATTTGACAAGGTATTTCCACAAAGGAAAGACTGTTATCACCAACCCTTCTTCCAAACTATCACAATTTGTATGAAAAACGAAGGATTTTGGAAGAAAGAACTGGGGGAGGGTCAATTCTTAGACAAGATTATTACTTCAATATACACGGTAAATGTGAGGTTAGCGGAATTAGGTTTAGGTGGAGCGTTGTTAAAGATTCAGAATCTGTTGCAGAAGAATGCACACCAGTTTTATTTTTAAGAAGTGTGATGAATATTTGGAAAAAAAACAACTTGAAATTTTATGGGGAAAGGAAAGGGCATGGAATCATGGGGGGAAAGTGATTGGGTTAAATGGACTTTAATATTATAAGATTCTGTTTTTGGTATGGCCAGTTGAGAGACAAATATTGCTTTAGATAATGACTTCATCTTCAAATTATATTCCAACATCTTTAACTCTGTTTAGATGGTGTGGCCACTTTTGCCTTGGATCTGGATGTTGACACCTGACATTCACTCATCAATGGTATGGTGGCTCAGTGGTTAGCACTGCTACCTCACAGCACCAGGGAGTTGGGTTCGATCCCAGCCTCGGGCGACTGTCTGTGTGGAGTTTACACATTCTCCCCGTGTCTGTGTGGGTTTCCTCCCACAATCTAGAGATGTGCAGGTTGGGTGAATTGGTTGTGCTAAATTGCCAATAGTGTTCGTGGAAAAGTTTAGGACAATACGGTAGGGGAATGTGTCTGGGTGGGTTACTCTTTGGAGGGATGATGTGGACTTGATGTGCTGAATACTGCGAATCCTCTTGCAAGGATGCCTGCCTTGAAGAAGTTTTCCTTCTCTCTCTACAAGAATCTCAGGGAGAGCCTCTCCCACTGCAACTCCCAGGTCATTTCCTCTGCCCTGAAGCTACTCTATGTTACTTTCTCCCCACCCCCACCCTCCACTCACTTAACTCTCCACCCTTCAGGCTCTCTGCCTGTATTCCTGATGAAGGGCGTTTGCCCGAAATGTTGGATGCTGCCTGAACTGCTGTGCTCTTCCAGCACCACTAATCCAGAATCTGGTTTCCAGCCTCTACAATCATTATTTTTACCTAGTTGATGGGCTGAATACCCTGTTTCCACACTGTTATGACTCTATGATCCATTCCACAAGAATGCACAATTTCCATAGAATCCCCACAGTGTGGAAGCAGGTTGTTAGGCCCATCCAAGTCCATACCATTCCACCCAATCCCTGTAACCCTGTGTTTCCCACGACCATTCCTCCTAACCTGCACACCTTTGAACTGTGGGAGGAAACTGGAGCACCCAGAGGAGACCCACAACTGGGAGGGACCATCGTTCACAGCAAACTAGCCAGTGTTCCAGAGAACATTGACTGCAATATCATCCAATCCTACCACGGCAACCTCTGCAAGACATCTCAGATCATTGATACGATACTGCCATCACACCTGGGAACACCCCTGACCATGTACCTGGCAGGTACTCATGTGACTCGGCCAATATTGTCTTTCTCATACACTGCATTCAGGGATGCCCCGAGGCATGGTATATTGGTGAGACCAGCAGATACTATGACAACGGATGAATGGACACCATGCACCATACAGGAATATTCCCTCCCAGTCAGGGAACATTTCAGTGGTTCAGGAAATTCAGCCTTTAATCTTCGGGTAAGCGTCCTCCAAGGCAGCCTTCGAGATACACAACTACACAGAATCGCCGAGCAGAAACTGATAGCCAAACTCCATACCCATGGAGACAGCCTCAACTGTGATCATGGGTTCATGTTGTGCTATTTGTAACCCCACCGGACTGTTCTGTATTTGTAAAGTCTTCCTTATTGCCCTGTTTTGACACCATCATGTGATAACTTGCTATGATCTCTCCACCTTCATTAGTTTGTACAGTTTTGGATTACTTCTTACTTTGGTGAGATCCTTGGCATGTTGGCACTTTACTCACACCGTCTGACACTCTTGATCACCTGCAGAGACTTATTACCCAGCCTATCGACACTCCTCACACCATTTGTATGACCTTGTGATCTCTATGCCTGGACATTCTGTGCCGATGTGCCTCCCTGCACTTCACCTGATGAAGCCTGTAATTTCAAATAAATGTGTTGGACTACAACCTGGTGCCTTGTGACCTCTGAGATTGTATCAGGCAAGACAGGTATGCAAGCTATTTCCATGATTGACTAGAATGAATGAATGCTGATGGATGCAAGATTTCAGATGAAACAATAGCTCAGAGTTTCAGATGAACTGTTTATGAATCAGCCCAGCTCCTCAGATTGGCTCAATCAATCAGAAAATTACAATATCTGATACTGCTTTACATTACACCTTTTCCTGAAACAGAAACTAATCTACAAGGAGGAACTAAAATATGTAAATGACGTTGCTGTATCAAACTGCCCGAATTACATTGGAGGAATTGACATGTCAGTTACCTTGCTGACAAAGTAAATGACAGTGAGCCTGAGCATTTGGGAGTTTTTGAACTGTATATAAAAGGGAGACTTGGCCCAGAGGAGCTGACACTCCAGAGACAACATCAGTCCATGAAGAAGGAATGTTGGGAGAGAGAACATCAACATTGACCTTAGCTCAGCCAGCTACAACCAGGGTAATACAATCGTCTTTACCATCTAGTGCTGCCAAAGCAGATTTTAATCCAGTGTAAGAATGTAATAATTTAAGAACCGTGAGGTTACTTAGGAAATAGAGGGAAAAAAAACAATATACAGCATCTGTTTCAATGATAATAATCTGAACTTTTCATCTCTTTATTTTTCTGATTTATTGGTATGATTTAGTACTTTTGAAGGTCTATAATGCTAGACATTTTATTTCTTTATTTTTGAATCTTTTTTCCTGAAGAATTTGTACTGAAGAATCTGTACCTAGGTATCTTTGTACCAAAAATGCCATTGTAAGTGTTGACTTGTAAATGTTTCACTGTACACATGTGAATACATGTGACAAGAAACCTAATTCGATTCAGTTCAAGTTAAATCACAGCCCGTGCTCAAATACATCTCATTATCAGTCAGTATGCAAGTAAATCTGAAAACCTTGTAACTTCGTTTACCTAGTTCCCAATCCCAACCATCCTGCAGCCACGTCTCAGTAATCGCTACTATCTCATAATCTCCAATTTGAATTTGTGCCTGCAGCTCATTTATTTTATTCCTTACACTCTGTGCATTTATATAGCGAACCCTTATTTGGGCCACATGCTGTAACCTGTCCCTCAGCACTGGTGCTTTATTCATCTGTGTATTCTTTCTCTTTTCCAGTTTAATCAATGTACTTATAGCTTTGCCATTAGCTGCTGTATCTGAAATAGGATTGTTGATTGTTTCTTTACTCAAACATGTTCCTTGATTTTGAAACTTCATTGACTTCAAGCATACTGGAAATTCTTTGCAAGTCTTGAAGAATTGCTATGGAACTGATTAGGTCTCTGGTTGGGATGCCCTTCAGAAGCTCAGGGCAGCCTCAATGGGCTGAATGGTCTCTTTCCACACTGTAGGGATTCTATGAGTCTATGATTCTGGAGGCAGACAATGGGTCTGGAAAATATCAAGCTCCCAAACCCTTCTCTCTGATGTTCCCTCTTGATCTACCCATGTCCCTCATAGAGTATTAGAGATGTACAGCACAGAAACAGACCCTTCAGTCCAACCCATCCATGCTGACCGACCTGTTCTGTCCCCATGAGGCTCAGTGTTGTACTTTGTTTTGAAATGGTCAGCACCTTGGGATGTTTGATTATGGTTTGATTCTCAGTCCTCTGTCCTGTCACCATCAGACTGGGGAAAGCCACCTCCATGTGACCACATCATTACTGCAATTACATAGCCACCGTTTCCAGAACAACTGTAAGAATGTGTGTGTTTCTCTTAATCACCCAGTGATGTGAAATTTGACTCCTCACTTTGAAAGGATTGATTTTATCGGGAGACTGCCTTGCTCTGTGGTCTGTGTCTCTCTCACCAGCCCTGTTCTGATCTCTTCACCCCCTCCCCTTCCCTCTGTACCCCAGCCCTCCCCACTCTATGCCTCTCCCATCTGCACAACCCCCCTCCTCTCTGTCAGGCACGCCCCTCTTCCCTCTGCACATGTTCAGGAATGAATCTTGTTGCACGCAGTCCCAACCTCCTTGGGCCTGTCTGAAACACAGTGGCTCCATGTTCAGTTTCTACTCCCGGTGAGGGCCTGTTCACAAATAAAGTGTTTTTCTCTTTCTTCATTCTCAGGGTGTGGGTGTCTCTGGCTAGACCAGCATTTCCTGCCATCCCTTACTGCCCAGAGGACAGTGAGCAGTCAACCACATTGGTGTGGGTCTGGAGTCACAGGTAGGCCAGTTTCCTTCCCTAAAGGACATGACTGAACCAGGAGGGCTTTTTTGACAAATAATTCATGATCATTAGACACTTAATCCCTGATTTGTTTTTTATTGAATTCAAATTCCTCCATCTTCCATGGCAGGACTCAATCCAGGTTCCCAGAACCTTATCTGGATTAATGTTTCTCGAAATGGAGAAAGGTGACCAGTGGTGTTCCACACGGCTCAAGTGCTGGGGCCTCTGTTGTTTGTAATATACATCAATGATCTGGAAGAGGGCACTGTTGGTCTGATCAGCAAGTTTGTAGATGACAAGAAGTTTGGTGGAGTAGCAGAAAGCATAGGGGACTGTCAGAGAATACAGGAGGATATAGATAGACTGGAGATTTGGGTGGAGAAGTGGCAAATGGAATTCAATCCAGGCAAATGTGAGGTGATGCATTTTGGGAAGTCTAATTCTAGAGTGAATTATACAGTAAACAGAAGACTCTTGGGAAAAGTTGATGAACAGAGAGATCTGGGAGTTCTGGTCCATTGTACCCTGAAGGTTGCTGCACAGGTGGATAGAGTGGTCAAGAAGGTATATGGTATGCTTGTCTTCATCGGACGGGGTATTGAGTATAAGAGCTGGCAGGTCATGTTAAAGTTGTACAAGACTTTGGTTTGGCCACATTTAGAATACTGTGTACAGTTCTGGTCACCACATTACCAAAAGGATGTGGACACTTTGGAAAAGGAGCAGAGAAGGTTTACAAGGATGTTGCCTGGTATGGAAGGTGCTAGCGATGAAGAGAGATTGAATAGGTTAGGATTGTTTTCATTAGAAAAAAGGAGATTGAAGGAGAACCTGATTGAGGTTTACAAAATCATCAAGGGTATAGACAGGGTGGATAGAGATAAGCTGTTTCCCAGGGTGAGGGATTCAACAACAAGAGGTCACGCGTTCAAGGTGAGAGGTGAACAGTTTAAAGGGAGATATACGTGGCAAATACTTCACACAGAGGGTGGTGAATGCCTGGAACGCGTTGCCAGCAGAGGTGGGAGAGGCAGGCACGGTAGATTCATTTAAGATGTGTCTGGACAGATGCCTGAGTAGGTGGGGAGCAGAGGGATACAGATGCTTAGGGATTGGGCGACAGGTTTAGACAGTGGATTTGGATCAGCTCAGGCTGGCTCCCCCCCACCCCCCGGTTGCTCTGATATAAATCTCTGAGCAAAGTCACCACTCACAGCCACGGTGAAAACCATCAGAAGGTGAGACACTGTTCCTGATCACTCTTCCTGCAGCCTGGAACTGGGCACTGGGTGGGGAGCACTGGGCAATGGGCACTGGGTGGGGAGCACTGGGCAATGGGCACTGGGTGGGGAGCACTGGGCACTGGGTGGGGAGCACTGGGCAATGGGCACTGGGTGGGGAGCACTGGGCACTGAGTACTGGGGAGAGAGCATTGAGCACTGGGCACTGAGTACTGGCGGGGAGCACTGGGCACAGGGTGGGGAGCACTGGGCACTGGGAACTGGGCACTGAGTACTGGGGAGAGAGCATTGAGCACTGGGGGAGAGCACTGGGCGGGGAGCACTGAGCACTGGGGAGAGAGCAGTGGGCACTGGGGTGGGAGCACTGGGAACTTGGAACTGGGGTCTGGGCACTGGGGATTGAGCAGTGATTAAGTTTTCGAGATTAGGTTTAGGTTTGAGGATTAGGACTGGGATTGGGATTGCAGATTGAGATTGCGGGTAGAAGATTGGGATTGGGGATTGGGTTTTGGAATTGGACACTGGGTGTGTTCTCGGAATGCCTGGAACCTCTTGACCCACATTGTAGAGAACCATGTTCAACCAACAGCCCCCAGTGTAATGTGCAGTCGAGAGTAATCTGAGCTTTACTCTGTATCTAACCCCGTGCTGTCCCTGTCTTGGGAGTGTTTGATGGGGGACAGTGTAGCTAGATCTTTACTCTGTATCTGACCCCGTGCTGTCCCTGTCTTGGGAGTGTTTGATGGGGGACAGTGTAGCTAGATCTTTACTCTGTATCTGACCCCCTGTTTCACTGAGTCAGGAGCATTTGAGGGGGGAAGAGTGTAGAGGCAGCTTTACTCTGTAATACTCAGGGACAGTATAGAGCATGCTTCAGTCTGATACTGGGGGACAGTGTAGAAGAGCTTCACACTGTTACTGGGGGGACAGTGTAGAGGGAGCTTCACTCTGTTACTGGGGGGACAGTGTAGAGGGAGCTTCATTCGGTTACTGGGGACAGTGTAGAGGGAGCTTCACGCTGTTACTGGGGGGGGGACAGTGTAGAGGGAGCTTCACTCTGTTACTGTGGGGACAGTGTAGAGGGAGCTTCACTCTGTTACTGGGGGGGACAGTGTAGAGGAAGCTTCACTCTGTTACTGTGGGGACAGTGTAGAGGGAGCTTTATGCTGTTACTGTAGGGACAGTGTAGAGGGAGCTTTATGCTGTTACTGTGGGGACAGTGTAGAGGGAGCTTTATGCTGTTACTGAGGGGGACAGTGTAGAGGAATCTTCACTCAGTTACTAGGGGACAGAGTACAGGGAGCTTCACTCTGTTACTGATGGACACATACTGTGTGTGTGGGGGTGTGGGTGTGTGGGTGTGAGCGGGCGTGTGGGTATGTATGTGGGAGTGTGGGTGTGTGGGTGGGGGAATGTGGGTGTGGGTATGTGTGGGGGTGTGGGGGTATGTGTGGGTGGGGGGTGTGGGAGTGTGTGGGTGTGGGTGTGTGTGTCTGTGCGGGTGTGGGGATGGGGGACTGTGGGTGTGGGTGTGTGTGGGGGTGTGTGGGGGTGTGTGGGGGTGGCTGTGAGTGTGGGTGTGGGGTGAGTGTGAGGGCGTGTGGGTGTGGGGGCGTGGGTGTGTGGGTGTGGGTGGGTGTGAGGGTGGGGGTGTGGCGGCGTGGGTGTGGGTGTGGGGGTGTGGGGGGCCGTGGGGGGCGTGGGGGGGGGCGTGGGTGTGGGGGTGAGGGTGTAGGTGTGTGTGGATGAGTGTGTGGGGGTGGGGGTGTGTGGGTGTGTGGGGATGTGGGTGTGGGTGGGTTTGTGGGTGGGGGTTTGTGGGTGGGGGTGTGTGGGTGTGTGTGTTTAGCTGTGGGGGTGTGGGTGTGGGGGTGTGGGGTGTGTGGGGGTGTGTGGGGGCGGGTATGGAGGTGGGGGTGTGGGTATGTGACTCGGTTACTGGGGCCAGTGTAGAGGGAGCTTCACTCTGTTACTGGAGGGACAGTGTAGAGGAGCTTTACGCTGTTACTGTGGGGGACAGTGTAGAGGGAGCTTTACACTGTTACTGTGGGGACAGTGTAGAGGGAGCTTCACTCTGTTACTGAGGGGACAGTGTAGAGGGAGCTTTATGCTGTTACTGTGGGGACAGTGTAGAGGGAGCTTTATGCTGTTACTGTGGGGACAGTGTAGAGGAAGCTTCACTCTGTTACTGTGGGGACAGTGTAGAGGGAGCTTCACTCTGTTACTGAGGGGACAGTGTAGAGGAATCTTCACTCAGTTACTAGGGGACAGAGTACAGGGAGCTTCACTCTGTTACTGAGGGACACATACTGTGTGTGTGGGAGTGTGTGGGAGTGTGTGTTTAGGCGTGTGGGTGTGCAGGTGGGCGTGTGGGGGACTGTGGGTGTGGGTGTGTGTGGGTGTGGGTGTGGGTGTGTGAGGGTGTGAGGATGTGAGGGTGTGAGGGTGGGGGTGTGGGGGTGTGGGGGTGTGGCTGTGGGTGTGGGGTGAGTGTAAGGGCGTGTGTGGGTGTGGGCATGGGTGTGGGGTTGGGGGTGTGTGGGGGTGAGGGTGTGGGGGTGGGGGTGTGTGGGGGTGAGGGTGTAGGTGCGTGTGGATGAGTGTGTGGGGGTGGGGTTGTGGGAATGTGGGTGTGGGTGTAGGGGTGTGGGTGTGGGGGTGGGGGTGGGGGTGGGGGTGAGTGTGTGGGGATGTGTGGGAGTGTGGAGATGTGGAGATGTGGGGATGTGGGTTGGTGTTGCGTGTGGGGGTGTGGGGGGTGTGTGGGGGGTGTGTGGGGGGGGTTGTGTGGGGGGTGTGGGGGGTGTGGGTGTGTGTGGGTCTGGGGGTGTGGATCTGGGAGTGTGGGTGTGGGGGTATGGGGGTGTGGGCGGGTGTGGGCGTGGGGGCAGGTGTGTGTGGGGGTGTGTGTGGGGGTGTGGGGGTGTGTGAGGGTGTGGGGGTGGGGGGGTGTGTGGGGGTGTGGGGGTATGTGAGGGGGGTGTGGGGGGTGTGGGTGTGTGTGGGTCTGGGGGTGTGGATCTGGGAGTGTGGGTGTGGGGGTATGGGGGTGTGGGCGGGTGTGGCCGTGGGGGCAGGTGTGTGTGGGGGTGTGTGTGGATGTGTGGGGGTATGGGCGTGCGTGTGGGTGTCGGGGTGTGGGGGTGGGTGGGGTTGTGTGGGTGTGGTTGGGGGTGTGTGGGTGTGTGTGTTTAGGTGTGGGTGTGGGGGTGGGGGGATGGGGGGGTGTGTGGGGGTGTGGGGGTTGGGGTGGGGGGGTGTGTGGGGGTGTGAGGGTGTGTGAGGGTGTGTGAGGGGTGTGGGGGGGTGTGTGGGGGTGGGTGTGGGGGTGGGTGTGGGGGTGTGGGGGTGTGTGGGGGTGGGGGTGGGGGGGTGTGTGGGGGTGTGGGGGTATGTGAGGGTGTGTGGAGATGTGGAGATGTGGGGATGTGGGTTGGTGTTGCGTGTGGGGGTGTGGGGGAGTGTGGGGGGGGTTGTGTGGGGGTGTGTGTGGGGGGTGTGTGGGGGGTGTGGGAGTGGGGCTCTGGGTGCGTGGGGGTGTGGGGGTAGGTGTGGGGGCGTGAGGGTGGGTGTGTGGGGGATGTGGGGGTGTGTGGGGGGGTGTGGGTCTGGGGGTGTGGGTCTGGGGGTGTGGGTCTGGGTCTGGGGGTGTGAGGGTGTGGGTCTGGGGGTGTGGGTCTGGGGGTGTGGGTCTGGGTCTGGGGGTGTGGGTCTGGGGGTGTGGGTCTGGGGGTGTGGGTCTGGGGGTGTGGGTCTGGGTCTGGGGGTGTGAGGGTGTGTGGGGGTGAGTGGGGGTGTGTGGGCAGGTGTGTGTGGGGGGGTGGGGGCGTAGGTTTGGGTGGGTGTTGGGGTGTGGGGGTGTGGAGTTGTGGGTGTGGGGGTGTGGCGGGGGGTGTGTGTGGGGGGCTGTGTGGAGGGGGTGTGGGGTGGGGTGTGTGGGGGGGTGTGGGTGTGCGGGTAGATTTGGGGGGGGTATGGGGGTGTGGGTGGGGAAACGGGGGTGTGGGGGTGGGTATGGGGGTGTGTGGGGGGGTGTGGGTTTGCGGGTAGATGTGGGGGGTGTGCGGGTAGATGTGGGGGGGTGTGGGTGGGTGAGTGTGGAGGTGTGGGTGTGGGGGTGTGGCTGTGGGTGTGGGTGTGGGTGTGGATGTGTGGAGGTGTGGGGGTGGGTGTGTGGGTCTGTGGGTCTGTGGGTGTGGGGGCGTGTGTGTGGTGGTGTGGGGGTGTGGGTATGGGTGTGCCGGTTTGGGGGTGCGAGTGGGGGTGTGGTGTTGGGGGTGTGGGGTTGGGTCTGTGTGTGGGTGTGGGTGTGGTTGTGGGGTTGGGGGTGTAGGGTTGGGGGTGTAGGGTTGGGGGTGTGTATGTGAGTGTTTGTGGGTGTGGGTGTGGGTGTGTGTGGGTTTGTAGGTGGGTGTGTGGGGGGGTGTGGGGTGTGGGTGTGTGGAGGTGGGGGTGTGGGGGTCTGTGGGTGTGGGTGTGTGGAGGTGGGGGTGTGGGGGTGTGTGGGGGTGGGTGTGTGGGGATGTGTGGGGGTGGGTGGGGGTCTGTGGGTGTGGTTGGTGGTGTGTGGGTGTGTGTGTTTAGGTGTGGGTGTGGGGGTGGGGGTAGGGGGGTGTGAGGGTGTGTGAGGGGTGTGGGGGGTGTGGGGGGTGGGTGTGGGGGTGGGTGTGGGGGTGTGGAGATGTGTGGGACTGTGGAGATGCATGGGGGTTTGGGGTGTGGGTGGGGGTGTGGCGGTGTATGGGGGTGGGGGTGTGGGTGGGTGTGGGTGTGAGGGTGTGGGGGTGTGAGGGTGTGGGGGTGGGGCTGTGTGGGGGTGGGGGTGTGTGGGGGTGGAGGTGTTGGGGGGTGTGTGGGGGGGGTGGGGGGGGTTGTGTGGGGGGGGGTGTGGGGGGTGTGTGGGGGGTGTGGGAGTGGGGCTCTGGGTGCGTGGGTGTGTGGGGGTGGGTGTGGGGGCGTGGGTGTGGGTGTGTGGGGGTGTGTGGGGGGGTGTGGGTCTGGGGGTGTGGGTCTGGGGGTGTGGGTCTGGGTCTGGGGGTGTGAGGGTGTGGGTCTGGGTGTGTGAGGGTGTGTGGGGGTGTGGGGGTGAGTGGGGGTGTGTGGGCAGGTGTGTGTGGGGGGGTGGGGGCGTAGGTTTGGGTGGGTGTCGGGGTGTGGGGGTGTGGAGTTGTGGGTGTGGGGGTGTGGCGGGGGGTGTGTGTGGGGGGCTGTGTGTAGGGGGTGTGGGGTGGTAGTGTGTGTGGGGGGGTGTGAGGGTGTGGGGGTGTAGGGGTGTGGGGAGGGTGTGTGGGGGAGGTGGTGTGCGGGTTGGGGGGAGTGGGGGTGTGAGGGTGGGGGTGTGGGTGTGGGGGTGGGTATGGGGGGGTGTGGGGGGGTGTGGGTGTGCGGGTAGATGTGGGGGGGTGTGGGGGTGTGGGGGTGTGGGGGTGTGGGTGGGGAAACGGGGGTGTGGGTGTGGGGGTGGGTATGGGGTGTGTGGCGGGTGTGGGTGTGCGGGTAGATGTGGGGGGGGTGTGGGGGGTGTGGGGGGGTGAGTGTGGGGGTGTGGGTGTTGGTGTGGGTGTGGGTGTGGGTGGGGTGTGGGGGGGTGTGGGTTGGGTGTGGGTTGGGTGTGGGTGTGGGTGTGGGTGTGGGTGTGGGTGGGGTGTGGGTTGGGTGTGGAGGTGTGGGGGTTTGGGGGTGGATGTGTGGGTCTGTGGGTCTGTGGGTGTGGGGGCGTGTGTGCGGTGGTGTGGGGGTGTGGGTATGGGTGTGCCGGTATGGGGGTGCGAGTGGGGGTGTGGTGTTGGGGGTGTGGGGTTGGGGGTGTAGATTTGGGGGTGTAGGGTTGGGGGTGTGCGTGGGTGTGGGGGTGGGTATGTGAGTGTGTGTGGGTTTGTAGGCGGGTGTGTGGGGGGGTGTGGGGTGTGGGTGTGTGGAGGTGGGGGTGTGGGGGTGTGTGGGGGTGGATGTGGGGGTGTGGGGGTGGGGCTCTGGGTGCGTGGGGGTGTGGGTGTGGGTGTGGGTGTAGGGGTGTGGGGGTGTGGGTGGGGGTGTGGGTGTGGGAGGTGTGGGTGTGTGTGGGTCTGGGGGTGTGGATCTGGGAGTGTGGGTGTGGGGGTATGGGGTGTGGGTGGGTGTGGGCGTTTGGGGGTGGGTGGGGGTGTGTGGGCAGGTGGGTGTCGGGGAGTGGGGGTGTGGATTTGTGGGTGTGGGGGTGTGGCGGGGATGTGTGTGGGGGGTGCTGTGTAGAGGGGGTGTGGGGTGGGGTCTGTGGGGGGGTGTGGGGGTGGGTGTGTGTGGGGGTGGGTGGGGGGTGGTGGTGTGTGGGTGGGGGGAGTGGGGGTGTGAGGGTGGGGGTGTGTGGGTGTGTGGGTGTGCATGTGGAGTTGTGGGTGTGGGGGTGTGTGGGTGTGTGTGTGTGGGGGGGTGTGGGTGTGTGGGTACGGGGGTGTGGGTGTGGGGGTGGGTATGGGGGGTTGTGGGGAGGTTTGGGTGTGCGGGTAGATGTGGGGGGGTGTGGGGGTGTGGGGGTGTGGGTGGGGAAACGGGGGTGTGGGTGTGGGTGTGGGTGGGTGTGGGTGTGGGTGTGGGGGGGTGTGGGGGTGGGTGTGGGGGTGTGTGTGGGTGGGTGTGGGTGTGGGTGTGGGGGGGTGTGGGTGGGTGTAGTGGTGTGGGGGTGTGGGGGTGGGTGTGGGGGAGGTGTGGGTGTGGGGGTGTGGGTGTGGGTGTGGGTGTGGGTGGGGTGTGGGGGTGGGTGTGTGGGTGCATGGGTGTGGTTGTGTGGGTCTGTGGGTCTGTGGGTGTGGGGGCGTGTGTGTGGTGGTGTGGGGGTGTGGGTATGGGGGTGCGAGTGGGGGTGTGGGTGCGGGTGCGAGTGGGGGTGTGGGGTTGGGTGTGTGTGTGGGTGTTGGTGTGGTTGTGGGGTTGGGGGTGTAGGGTTGGGGGTGTAGGGTTGGGGGTGTGCGTGGTTGTGGGGGTGTGTATGTGGGTGTGTGTGGATGTGGGTGTGTGTGGGTTTGTAGGTGGGTGTGTGGGGGTGTGTGGGGTGTGGGGGTGGGGTGTGTGGGTGGGTGTGTGGGTGTGGGTGTCAGTTTGTGGGGGTGTGGGTGTGTGTGGGGGTTTGTGGGTGGGTGTGTGGATGTGTGGAGGTGTGTGGGGGGGTGCGGGTGTGTGTGTGGGGGGTGTGTGTGGGTGTGGGTGTGGGGTGTGTGTGTGGGTGTGGGGGATAGGGGGTGTGTGGGGGTGTGGGGGGTGTGGGGGGTGTGGTGAGGGGGGTGTGGGTCTGGGTGTGGGGGTGTGGGGTTGTGGGCCTGTGTGGGTGTTTGTGTTTGGGAGTGTGTATGGGTGGGTATGGGGGTGTGGGGGTGGGTGTGTGTGTGTGGGTGTGGGGGTGGGTGTGGGGATGTGTGGGTGTGGGGGTGAGTGTGGAGGTGTGTGGGTGTGGGGGTGAGTGTGTGGGTGGGTGTGGGGGTGTGGGGGTGGGTGTGGGTGTGTGGGTGTGGGGGTGTGTGGGTGGGTGTGGGGGTGTGGGGGTGGGTGTTGGGGTGTGGGGGTGTGTGGGTGGGTGTGGGTGTGTGTGTGTGGGTGTGGGTGTGTGGGTGTGTGTGTGTGGGTGTGGGGGTGTGGGGGTGGGTGTGGGGGTGTGGGGGTGTGGGGGTGTGGGGGTGGGTGTGGGTGTGTGTGTGTGGGTGTGGGGGGTGTGTGTGTGTGGGTGTGTGGGTGTGGGGGTGTGGGGGTGGGTGTGGGGGTGTGGGGGTGTGGGGGTGGGTGTGGGGGTGTGGGGGTGTGTGGGTGGGTGTGGGGGGTGTGGGGGTGTGGGGGTGGGTGTGGGGGTGTGGGGGTGTGTGGGTGGGTGTGGGTGTGTGTGTGTGGGTGTGGGGGGTGTGGGTGTGTGTATGTGGGTGTGGGGGTGGGTGTGGGGGTGTGGGGGTGTGTGGATGGGTGTGGGGGTGTGTGTGTGGGTGTGGGGGTGTGGGGGTGGGTGTGTGGGTGTGTGGGTGGGTGTGGGGGTGTGGGGGTGTGTGTGTGGGTGTGTGGGTGTGGGGGTGTGGGGGTGGGTGTGGGGGTGTGGGGGTGTGTGGATGGGTGTGGGGGTGTGTGTGTGGGTGTGGGGGTGTGGGGGTGTGTGTGTGGGTGTGTGGGTGTGTGGGTGGGTGTGTGGGTGTGTGGGTGGGTGTGGGGGTGTGTGGGGGGGTGTGGGGGGGTGTGTGTGTGTGGGTGTGGGGGTGTGTGGGGGGGTGTAGAGGTGAACAGTTTAAGGGAGATACACGTGGTAAGTACCTCACACAGAAAGTGGTGGGCATCAGGAATGTGTTGCCAGTCGAGGTGGGAGAGGCAGGCACGGTAGATTCATTTAAGGTGAGTCTGGACAGATGCCTGAGTAGGTGGGGAGCAGAGGGATACAGATGCTTAGGGATTGGGCGACAGGTTTAGACAGTGGACTTGGATCAGCTCAGGCCTGGAGGGCCGAAGGGCCAGCTCCTGGGCTGTAAATTTTCTTTGTTCTTTCTTCTTTAACTCAGCAAGAATAGCAAGAGGCCTTTGACTGCAAACATTTCTTACTCATGCATTTATCCAAATATCTTTTAAATGTTGTAACTGTACCCGCATCCACCACTTCCTCTGGAAGTTCATTCCACATGTGAACTACACGGAGTCTAAAATAAATTGCCCCAATATCCTTTTTATACCTTTCTTCTCTCACCTTAAAAATATGCCGCCTGGTCTTGAAATTTCCCACTCGACAGAAAAGATATCTGCCATTCACTTTATCTATGACCCCTCATTATTTTATAAACCTGTATAAAGTCACCTCTCAAGTCACCTTTGCCCCAGTGAAAGCAGCTCCTGCCTATCCAGCCTCTCCTGGTAACGCAAGCCCTCACTTCCCAGCAACATACTGGTAAATTGCTTCTGAACTCTCTCTCTCTCTCTCTCTCTCTCTCTCTGAAAGAAGGCAAGGCAGTGGCAGTCTGGAGACTGGACCTCTATGTTGCAGAGGCTGAACGGCAACTCTTCGACACCACGTCCTAATTCCCCCTTGACTGCGACCCCACCGTGACCCATCAGACCAAAATCACTCACACTATCTGAGCACTCATCACCTCCGGTGATTTTCCCTCCATTGCCTCCAAACACATAGTTCACCCCCCCCGCACTGCCCAGTTCTACCGGTACCCCAAGATCTACAAGTCCAACTACCCCGGCTGACCCATTGTCTTTGCATGTTTCTACCCCTCAGAACTCATCTCATCCCACTTCGACTCCATCCTCTGTCCTTTAGTTCAGGCACTTCTCACCTACATCAGTGACATCAACCACATCCTCCATTTCTTCAGTAACTCTCGGTTCCCTGGTCCCCAGCACTTTATCTTCACTATGGATGTGCAGTCCTTATACACATCCATACTCCACAAGGATGGCCTCCAGGCCCTCAGCTTCTTCATCTCCAACAGACCCATCCAGTCCCCCTCCACCAATACTCTCCTCCATTTCTCCAAACTGGTCCTCACCTTTAATAACTTTTTCTTTAACTCCTTCCATTTCCTCCAAATCCAGGGGGTGACCATGGGAACCCAGATGGGCCCCAGCTATGCCTGCCTCTTTGTTGGTTATGTCAAACAATAGACAATAGACAATAGACAATAGACAATAGACAATAGATGCAGGAGTAGGCCATTCTGCCCTTCGAGCCTGCACCGCCATTCAATATGATCATGGCTGATCATTCCTAATTAGTATCCTGTTCCAGCCTTATCTCCATACCCCTTGACTCCACTATCTTTAAGAGCTCTATCCAATTCTTTCTTAAAAGAATCCAGAGACTGGGCCTCCACTGCCCTCTGGGGCAGAGCATTCCACACAGCCACCACTCTCTGTGTGAAGTAGTTTCTCCTCATCTCTGTCCTAAATGGTCTACCCCGTATTTTTAAGTCGTGTCCTCTGGTTCGGCACTCCCCCATCAACGGAAATATGTTCCCTCCTGCCAGAGTGTCCAGTCCTTTCATAAGCCTATACGTTTCAATCAGATCCCCTCTCAGTCTTCTAAACTCAAGGGTATACAAGCCCAGTCGCTTCAGTCTTTCCGTGTAAGGCAATCCTGCCATTCCAGGAATTGACCTCGTGAACCTACGCTGCACTCCCTCAATAGCCAGAATGTCTTTCCTCAAATTTGGAGACCAGAACTGTACACAGTACTCCAGGTGTGGTCTCACCAGGGCCCTGTACAGCTGCAGAAGCACCTCTTTGCTTCTATACTCAATCCCTCTTGTTATGAAGGCCAGCATGCTATTAGCCTTCTTCACGACCTGCTGTACCTGCATGCTTGCCTTCATTGACTGGTGGACAAGAACACCCAGATCTCTCTGAACAGCCCCTTTACCTAATTTGATACCATTGAGGTAGTAATCTGCCTTCCTGTTCTTGCCACCAAAGTGGATAACCAGACATTTATCCAAGATGGACAAACAGTCCATCTTCTGTCGTTACACCAGCACCACTCCCCACCTCATCCTCCGCTACATTGATGGCTGCATTGGCGCCATCTCGTGCTCCCATGAAGAGGTTGAACAGTTCATCAACTTCACCAGTACATTCCACCCTGCCCTTAAATTCACCTGGACTATCTCTGACACCTCCCTCCCCTTCCCGGACCTCTGCATCTCCATCAACGATGACCAACTCAACACTGACATTTTTTTTACAAATCCACTGACACCCATAGCAACCTGGATTACACCTCCCCACACCCTTCCTCGTGCAAAAATGCTATCCGGTATTCCCAATTCCTCTGACTCTGCCACATCTGCTCCCAGGAGGACAAGTTCCACCACAGAACACACCAGATAGCCTCCATCTTTAAAGACCACAATTTCTCTTCCCACGTAGTTGAAGATGCCCCTCCAAAGGATCTCATCCATGTCCCGCACCTCTGCTCTCGAACCCCACCCCTCCAACTACAACAAGTACAGAACCCCTTGGTCCTCACCTTCCACCCCACCAACCTCTGCATAAACCACATCATCCGCCAACATTTCCGCCACCTACAAGCGGACCCCACCAGCTGGGATATATTTCCCTCCCCACCCCTAACCACTTTCCGCAAAGACAGTTCCCTCTGTGACTACCTGGTCAGGTCATTGCCCCCTAAAAACCCACCCTCCCATCCTGGCACTTTCCCCGTCACCTCAGGAATTGCAAAATTTGTACCCACACCTCAACCCTCACCCCCATCCAAGGCCCCAAAGAAGTCTTCCACATCCATCAAAGTTTCCCCTGTGCACCCACCAATATCATTTATTGTATCCGTTGCTCCCAATGCGGTCTCCTCTACATCGGGGAGACTGAGCGTCTTCTTGCAGAGCGCTTCAGAGAACATCTCCGGGACACCCGCACCAATCAACACCACTGCCCAGAGGCCGAACACTTCAGCTCCCCCTCCCACTCTGCCAAGGATATACAGGTCCTGGGCCTCCTCCATCGCCACTGCCTCATCAACCGATGCCTGGAGGAAGAACGCCTCATCTTTTGTCTCTGAACCTTTCAATCCCAGTGCATCATTGTGGACTTTACCAGTTTCCTCATTTCCCCTTCCCCCACCTTACCCTCGTTCCAACTTTCCAGCTCAGCACTGTCCTCATGACCTGTCCCACCTGTCAATCTTCCTCCCACCTATCTGCTCCACCCTCCTCTCCAATTTATCACCTTTAGCCCCACCTCCATCACCTGTTGCACTTTCAGCTACTTTCTCCCCAGCCCCACCCTTCTCCCATTTATCCCTCCAGCCCCGAGGCTCCCAGCCTCATTCCTGATGAAGGGCTTTTGCCCCTCGGATGCTGCCTGACCGGCTGTGCTTTTCCAGCACCCCACTCTCGACTCTGATCTTCAGCATCTGCAATCCTCACTTTCTCCTGCCAGTCCACCTTACTTTGACAAATAAACAACAGTAACACATTTACTTCAAAAGGAAAGGAGACAAAATATAACTAACTCGAGGCCAATTGGTTTGGTATATGTTATTGGAAAAACATTAGAATCTATTCTAAGAGAGTATTTAGAAAAACATAGATGGCTAATGTTACTTCAATATTCAAAACGGGAAGCAGACTCAGATGTACAGCACGGAAACGCATCTTTTGGTCCAACCCGTCCATGCTGACCCAGATATCCCAACCCAATCCAGTCCCACCTGCCCCCACCCGGCCCATGTCCCTCCAAACCCTTCCTATTCATATACCCATCCAGTTTCCTTTTAAACGTTGCAATTGTACCAGCCTCCACCACATCCTCTGGCAGCTCATTCCATACACGTACCCCCCTCGGAGTGAAAAAGTTACTCCTTCGGTCTCTTTTATATCTTTCCCATCTTACCCTAAACCTCTGCCCCCGAGCTTTGGACTCCCTGACCCCAGGGAAAAGACTTTGTCTATTTTTCCGATCCATGTCCCTCATGACTTTATAAACCTCTATAAGGTCACCCCTCAGCCTCCGATGCTCCAGGGAAAACAGCCCCAGCCTGTTCAGCCTCTCCCTGTAGCTCAAATCCTCCAACCCTGGCAACATCCGTGTAAATCTTTTCTGAACCTTTTCAGGTTTCACAACATTTTTCCAAGAGGAAGGAGACCAGAATTGCACACAATATTCCAACAGTGGCCTAACCAATGCCCTGTAAAGCTGCAACATGACCTCCTAACTCCTGTACTCAATACTCTGACCAATAAAGGAAAGCATACCAAACGCCTTCTTCACTATCCTATCTACCTGCGACGCCACTTTCAAGGAGATATGAACCTGCACTCCAAGGTCTCTTTGTTCAGCAACACTCCCTTGGACCTTACCATTAAGTGTATGAGTCCTGATAAGATTTACTTTCCTACAATGCAGCACCTCACATTTATCTGAATTAAACTCCATCTGCCACTTCTCAGCCCATTGGCCCATTTGGTCCAGATCTGTTGTAATCTGAGGTAACCCTCTTTGTTGTCCACTACACCTCGAATTTTGGTGTCATTTGTAAACTTACTAACTGTACCTCTTATGCTCACATCCAAATCATTTACATAAATGATGAAAAGTAGAGGGCCCAGCACCGATTTTTGTGACACTCCACTGGTCACAGGCCTCCAGTCTGAAAAACAACCCTCCACCACAATCTTCTGTCATCTACCTTTGAGCCAATTCTGTGTCCAAATGGCTAGTTCTCCCTGTATTCCATGAGGTCTAACTTTGCGAACCAGTCTCCCATGGGGACCTTGTCAAATCCCTGACTGAAGTCCATATAGATCACATCTATCCCTCTGCCCTCATCAATCCTCTTTGTTATTTCTTCAAGAAACTCAATCAAGTTTGTGAGACATGATTTCCACACACAAAGCCATGTTGACTATCCCGAATCAGGCCTTGCCTTTCCAAATACATGTACATCCTGTCCCTCAGGATTCCCTCCAACAACTTGTCCACCACCGAGGTCAGGCTCACTGGTCTATAGTTCCTGGCTTGTCCTTACCACCCTTCTTAAACAGTGGCACCACATTAGCCAACCTCCAGTCTTCTGGCACCTCACCTGTGACTATCGATGATACAAATATCTCAGCAAGAGGCCCAGCAATCACTTCTCTAGCTTCCCACAGAGTTCTCGCGTACACCTGATCAGGCCTTGAGGATTTATCCACCTTTATGCGATTCAAGACATCCAGCACTTTTTCCTCTGTCAAAGCTGAGAGGATGTTTCCCTCATGCGAGAGTCCAGAACCAGAGGACACTGTTTTAGAAAAAAATGGGCACTAATTTAAGACAGGAGAAGGAATTTCCTCTCGGAGAGTTCGGGGTCTTTGGAACTCCTTGCCACAGAAAGCTGCAGCAGCAGTGTCTATTTAAGACTGAGGTAGATGGAATTTTTGGGGGGGAACGAAGGGTTACAGGGAAAGTGCAGGAACGTTGTATCAGCTATGATCCTATTGAACGGCACAGCAGGGTCAAGGGGCTGAGTGGTCTCCTCAGAGAGCTAGGAGAAAGTGAGGACTGCAGATGCTGGAGCTCAGAGCTGAAAAATGTGTTGCTGGAAAAGCGCAGCATCCAAAGAGCAGGAGAATCGATGTTTCGAGCATAAGCCCTTCTTCAGGAATTCCTGAAGAGAGCTTCAGTGCAGAGGGATTTGGGTGTCCTTTTGCATCAATCATAGAAAACTAGGATTCAGCTTCAGCAGGTAATAAGGAAGGCCAATGGAATGTTGCCATGTATTGTTAAAGGGATGGAGTGTGTAAGTAGGGGAGTGTTGCTGCAATTGTACAAGGTATTAGTGAGACTGCACCTGAACCATTGTGGAGAGTTCCTCCTTTATTTGAGGAACATTGGAGGCAGTTCAGAGAAGGGTCGCTAGATTGATTCCAGACATCAGGGGTTTCCAGACATGCAGAGATTGAGCAGTTTAGGCCCGTTCTCTCTGGAGTTTAGAAGAATGAGAGGCGATCTCACTGAGGTCTATAAGCTGCTAAAGGGGATTGACAAAGTCGATACAGAGAGGATATTTCCTCACATGGCTATCAAGAATGTGAGGTGATAGCTTTAGGATAAGGGGTAGCAGATTTAAACAGAGGGAGGGAGGAATTACTTTGCTCAAAGGGTCATGATTCTGTGGAATTCCCTCCCCCCCCATCCCCACCCCCCCCGCTCCCCCCCGCCCCACTGAGTACGGTGGATGCTGGGACATTAGTAAATTTAAGGAGGAGACAGATAAATGTTTATTTATTATTGGGTTGTATGGTTATGGAGAGCAGGCAGGGAAGTGAAGTCGAGGCTGAGAATGAAATCAGCTGTGATCATTTCAAAGGTGGAGCAGATTCAAGGGGCTGAATGGCCTACATGTGCTCCCAGTTCTTAAGGTCTTCACTCTCCCCGATACATTGTGGAGTCATAAATAACTTTTATCTTTTTTTTCAGGGACAACTGAAGGAAACGACCATCCGAACACAGTGCTCAGCCCATCAGTATGGCAGGAACAGCAGTAGATTCCCTGGAACTGGCAAAAGCCAGCACTGAGGTTGCAACTGCAGTGGTTGCAGTGAGAAATGCGATGTCAGTTGTTGAGAGTTTAGGAAAATTCGCCTCTGCTGCTGGAGCGGTAGGAGCCATCTTTGGGGTAGCAGCAGCAATTGTTAAACTTGCTATGGGTAATGTGGAGAGTGAGGAGCTGAGATATATGAAGGAGCAGTTCCAGATAGTCAGGAACCAGCTGGATGTCATTTCAGGTCAGATTCAGCAAGTGCTTCAGGCTATCGAACAAAGTACAGTTAATAATCAGTACTTCCCCGTTGAGGAGAATCTGAAAAACCAATTCAGGAAGTACATGGACATCCTGAACGCAAATCCGGAATACCGGGAGAAGGAGAAAGAAGAATTCCTCACACACTTCAATGAGACTAAAGGTGACCAGAACCTTCACACTCTCTATGATGCAGTGATGGGGTATTCTGCCATCTTTGGCAAACCCATTCTGGAAACTGCCATGGAATATGACCAGAGGAACCGGCGTCTGATGGAGGGGCTCTGCTGCCGCCTCAAAGAGCTCTTCTGTATTGGTCTGATTGCCCTGGTGGGTCACTCTGCTATCACTGGGACCGATGTAGAGGCATTAAAGAGAGAGTGGAATGAGAAAATGGGCAAAGTAGAGAATAAAATGAAATCCATGATAGATAAGTGCATCAATGAGTTTGCTGAGCAGGCAGAAATAGATGTTGAGAAAATGATAACTGAAAAGGGTGGAAGAAATAACTGTGAATGTGTAAGTTACATTCTCAATGGTTTATCAAAGAAATATGACTGGGTTAAATGGTCTGTACGGGTCTATAACTCTGTCAGTGGCTTCGACAATCACTGTGTCATTGGCCCCAATTATTTTCACTTTTTCAGACGCAATGGGGTTAATGCTGTTGTCTCCTATGCAATTGATCCAAAACCAATTAATGAAAGTTCCATAAAGCAGTTAATGGAGGGGAAAGATGGCTGGTCTGATGCAAGAAAAGTTGCAGAACATGTGGACAATAACCTTCCCTCTGGGTATGTTGTCCATGTAGTGAGACGCTTCAAGGGTCTGTGGTACCACAGTAACTTTCCTGCAAGTTGTCATTTCTGGGAAAATTACTCAGGTGTCACCCTGTGTGTCCATTCCACATAAAGATCCTCCTGAGTTTTCCAGTTCCTCCTCCCCTGAGTTGATGCTGCTGTGCTTCAGGGGATGAGGTTTTGATTTTTGGATACATTACTCTATCATTGATCAGCATCTATTCCACAAGAAAGTAATGAAATCTTCAATCAATTCTCTGAAGTTTGATTACGTATTTGACCACTTATCTCTCCCTGACTATGATACACTCAACAGCAAGTTTGTCTCTTTTGTCCTTTTGTGTAATTGGTAAAAAGCTATATTCATTTGATGATCTCTCCAAGATGGCGTTCCCTCCTCACTGTGATAATTGATTCTTTGATCAATATTGTGAAACCTCTTTTCTCTTCCATCCCTCTCTCTATCTCACCTGAATGCCCAATAATGTGATGCTGCTAGTCATGTCTATCTTTCAGACAAGTCTCAGTTACAGCTCTGACATCATACTCCTACAAGGAGCATGCTCCTGTGTCTGTTCAGATCGAACCCATCCAACTTAGACAGGGCCTACCGTCTCTAGAATTGAAAGCTTGGTTTCCTGCACCATCTCTCCAGTGACACATTGATCTACTCTACCCTTCCATTCTCATAGTCTCTACTCCATGACACGAAGAAACACCCAGAGGTTGCTATCTTTAAAGGTCTGCCTTTCAATTTCCAACCTAACTCCCTCTGTCTACTTGCAGGACCTCATTTCTCTTTCTCCCTCTGATCACTGGTCCCAATATGGACCATAAATTCCAGCTGATCACTGTTCCCCCTCCCAGTGCCTTTCAGTTATTCCATGACAAATCAGGGTCTGACACCCAGGAGGCAACACATCGATACATCACGGCTTTGAAATGCCCTCACAAGTGACTCCCCGATCACTACCGCCCTTCCACACTTCTTCCTCCCTCACCCTCACCCTGAGTATCTGGAACACCCACAATGCCATGGCATTGGCTCTGGCCGGGCTCCACAAATGAACCATCATTTTGGTTTGCAATTGACCTACATTTGGGGAACTCCCTCTTGACCTGCCTGGTCCCCTTCTTCTGTCTGGTCACCCATTCACCCTGTCCTGACATTTCCTTAAGCTGCGGGAGGTTGGGGGGGGAGGTGGGGGTTGGGGGAGGTTGGGGGGAGGTGGGGGGTGGGGGAGGGGGGGGTGGGGTGTAGGGGGAAGGGTTGAGGAGGAGGGGTGACCACATCCTGAAATGCATTACCCACAATTCTTCCACCTGGTGAATGCCCCATGCTCCACCCAGCTGCTCCTGTATCCAAAGGTCAGGCTCACACTGCTCCAGTCAGAGGCACTTCCTGGACATACTCACCCAAGGTACAGGAACCATCTCGGATTTCAGGAATGGGATAACCATGAACCTCGACTCCCCAGTCGGACCTTCACAGAATAGAAAATCTTCCTTTTAATTTACACTTACACTTACTGAAGGATTGACCAGACAAATGCTATTCCTGTTTCTGCTCCAGTCCCACTCAGGTCCACGATCAGACTCTCGGCTCCCCACCCCCTCCCCTCAGTGACACTGTCACCGGGTCCCCACCCCCTCCCCTCAGTGACACTGTCACAGGGTCCCCACCCCCTCCCCTCAGTGACACTGTCACAGGGTCCCCACCCCCTCCCCTCAGTGACACTGTCACAGGGTCCCACCCCACCCCTCAGTGACACTGTCACAGGGTCCCCACCCCCTCAGTGACACTGTCACAGGGTCCCCACCCCCTCCCCTCAGTGACACTGTCACAGGGTCCCCACCCCCTCCCCTCAGTGACACTGTCACAGGGTCCCCACCCCCTCAGTGACACTGTCACAGGGTCCCCACCCTCCCCTCAGTGACACCGTCACAGGGTCCCCACCCTCTCCCCTCAGTGACACTGTCACAGGGTCCCCACCCCCTCAGTGACACTGTCACAGGGTCCCCACCCTCCCCTCAGTGACACTGTCACAGGGTCCCCACCCCCTCAGTGACACTGTCACAGGGTCCCCACCCCCTCCCCTCAGTGACACTGTCACAGGGTCCCCACCCCCTCAGTGACACTGTCACAGGGTCCCCACCCTCCCCTCAGTGACACCGTCACAGGGTCCCCACCCTCTCCCCTCAGTGACACTGTCACAGGGTCCCCACCCCCTCAGTGACACTGTCACAGGGTCCCCACCCTCCCCTCAGTGACACTGTCACAGGGTCCCCACCCCCTCAGTGACACTGTCACAGGGTCCCCACCCCCTCCCCTCAGTGACACTGTCACAGGGTCCCCACCCCCTCAGTGACACTGTCACAGGGTCCCCACCCCCTCAGTGACACTGTCACAGGGTCCCCACCCCCTCCCCTCAGTGACACCGTCACAGGGTCCCCACCCTCTCCCCTCAGTGACACTGTCACAGGGTCCCCACCCCCTCAGTGACACTGTCACAGGGTCCCCACCCTCCCCTCAGTGACACTGTCACAGGGTCCCCACCCCCTCAGTGACACTGTCACAGGGTCCCCACCCCCTCCCCTCAGTGACACCGTCACAGGGTCCCCACCCCCTCCCCTCAGTGACACTGTCACAGGGTCCCCACCCCCTCCCCTCAGTGACACTGTCACAGGGTCCCCACCCCCTCAGTGACACTGTCACAGGGTCCCCACCCTCCCCTCAGTGACACTGTCACAGGGTCCCCACCCTCCCCTCAGTGACACTGTCACAGGGTCCCCACCCCCTCCCCTCAGTGACACTGTCACAGGGTCCCCACCCCCTCCCCTCAGTGACACTGTCACAGGGTCCCCACCCCCTCAGTGACACTGTCACAGGGTCCCCACCCCCCTCAGTGACACTGTCACAGGGTCCCCACCCCCTCCCCTCAGTGACACTGTCACAGGGTCCCCACCCCCTCAGTGACACTGTCACAGGGTCCCCACCCTCCCCTCAGTGACACTGTCACAGGGTCCCCACCCTCCTCTCAGTGACACTGTCACAGGGTCCCCACCCTCCCCTCAGTGACACTGTCACAGGGTCCCCACCCCCTCCCCTCAGTGACACTGTCACAGGGTCCCCACCCCCTCCCCTCAGTGACACTGTCACAGGGTCCCCACCCCCTCCCCTCAGTGACACTGTCACAGGGTCCCCACCCCCTCAGTGACACTGTCACAGGGTCCCCGCCCTCTCCCCTCAGTGACACTGTCACAGGGTCCCCGCCCTCTCCCCTCAGTGACACTGTCACAGGGTCCCCGCCCTCTCCCCTCAGTGACACTGTCACAGGGTCCCCACCCTCTCCTCAGTGAATCTCACTGCCTGACTGAGCTGTTATTTTCAGACACTGACTTACTGCTTTCCATTTGGGATTATGTCTGAGTGGGCCCATTCATCCTAAAGCAGACCGGAGTTGTTAATGCTGTGGAGAGTATTGAGAGAGTAGAGAGAGTTCGGAAAGCCCATTCACTTATCACTGCCAAATGACAAGGCTCCATTGGAAATCTCCACATTGCTAGATTGCAGTGGTACCATACTGTATGGTACATTGGACGGACAGTGTCCTGTGTCTAATACACTGTTTATCCTTGATAGAGTCATAGAGATGTACAGCATGGAAACAGACCCTTCGGTCCCACCCGTCCATGCCGACCAGATATCCCAATCCAATCTAGTCCCACCTGCCAGTGAGGATCTAAAATTTGAATTTAGGCAATTTGAATTTATGTAGATTTTTATTTACTCAAAATGGTTTCTTGATTTAAAAGAATACTATAAAATGGCCCGTGAACCTGTACTGCTGATTTACAGAACTAAGCTGAAATTCAAAGATAAGAAGACAATAGAGTTTTCAAAAGCTGAATACTGACACATTAATTGATCATTTGAGCTAAGCTTGAACCAGTATACGGCATGACAATTTACATAAATAAGATATCTTTTACCATCGAATCCCATTGGATTAGCCTGTCTTCAATCATGTCACCTTATTATGGTTGATTGGACCTTTCTTGTAATGAAGAACCCTTTCCCAAGAAATATCATTGGATTAACTTGCTGTAAATCATGTCACCTTATTATATGTGATTGGTCTTTCTTGTAATTAAGGCTGTACTATTTCTTAAAAAGCATATAATGTGTAATTTTCGAATGTAATTGTGCAACTTCACCACAGAACACAGAAGCTTCAATCTCTGTGTTGCTGGATAGAATTGCATCAAGGTTCCTTCATTCAATAAACTAATGACCCTTGCTTTTTGAATAGACCACATTTGTCGATTCTTTTGACCGAACTCGAACCAAGAGGCCCCTCACCATCTGAGGAGCAGGAAAATTGACGTTTCAGGCAAAAGCCCTTCATCAGGTATATGAAGGGCTTTTGCAAAATGTCAATTTTCCTGCACCTTGGAAGCTGCCTAAAATGCTGTGTCATATACCTCTCCACCTCTCTAATCTCGTGTTGGAGAGGTAGTCGTTGGTGTCTGAATCTGACAGAGTGGGCGCTGTATTAGAGTGGAGATGTCACTCCAGCAGACTTGTACTAGCTGGGTGGTGAGGGGGGGGGTGGGGGGGGGTGGTGGGGGGGGGGGGGTGGGGGGGTGGTGGAGGGGGGGGTGGGGGGGTGGTGGGGGGGGAGGGGGGGGGTGGTGGAGGGGGGGGGTGGGGGGGGTGGGGGGGGGTGGTGGAGGGGGGGGGTGGGGGGGGTGGTGGTGGTGGGGGCGTTGGGGGGGTGGTGGAGGGGGGGGGTGGGGGGGGTGGGGCGGGGGTGTTTGAAAAATGTGGTGCTGGAAAAACACAGCAGGCCAGGCAGCATCCGAGGAGCAGGAGAATCGACGTTTGGTGAAGGGGGGGCAGGAGGGTAACGATGCTGTACACAATCGGGAGCAGCACATACAGAAGGTCCTGACCAGGGCTACAATACCCACAAGAACAGAAATAATGGGTATCAGACCGTGGAGCAGAGCTGTGCCCCGTGAGCCAAGCCAGGATGTTGCCCAGCTCCACAAGTTCCAATGGGACTCCTGTCCATGTAGGACAGCCGCAGCCTATCAGATGTGGTGCTAATTCTAAGGCTGTGTCCACGGGTCCTAGTCTCCTCACCTAACGGAAATAATTTCTTAGCGTCCATCCTTTCCAAGCCATGTATTATCTTGTAAGTTTCTATTAGATCCCCCCTTAACCTTCTAAACTCCAATGAATACAATCCCAAGATCCTCAGCCGTTCCTCGTATGTTAGACCTACCATTCCAGGGATCATCCGTGTGAATCTCCGCTGGACATGCTCCGGTGCCAGTATGTCCTTCCTGAGGTGTGGGGCTCAAAACTGGACACAGTACTCCAAATGGGGCCTAACCAGAGCTTTATAAAGTCTCAGTAGCACAACAGTGCTTTTATATTCCAACCCTCTTGAGATAAATGACAACATGGCATTCACTTTCTTAAGCACGGACTCAACCTGCATGTTTACCTTTAGAGAATCCTCGACTAGCACTCCCAGATCCCTTTGTACTTTGGCTTTATGAATTTTCTCACCATTTCGAAAGTAGTCCATGCTTGTATTCTTTTTCCCAAAGTGCAAGACCTCGCATTTGCTCACATTGAACTTCATCAGCCATTTCCTGGATCACTCTCCCAAACTGTCTAGATCCTTCTGCAGCCTCCCCACTTCCTCAGTACTACCTGCCTGTCCACCTAACTTAGTATCATCGGCAAACTTCGCTAGAATGCCCCCAGTCCCTTCATCCAGATCATTAATATACAACGCGAACAGCTGCGGCCCCAACACTGAACCCTGCGGGACACCACTCGTCACCGGCTGCCATTCCGAAAAAGAACCTTTTATCCTATGTCTCTGCCTTCTGTCAGACAGCCAATCCTCGGTCCATGCCAGTAGCTCACCTCGAACACCATGGGCCCCCACCTTACTGAGCAGCCTCCCGTGAGGCATCTTATCAAAGGCCTTTTGGAAGTCTAGATAGACCACATCCACTGGGTTTCCCGGGTCTAACCTACTTGTCATCTCTTCATTTATTGGTCAGAGTGTTGAGTACAGGAGTTGGACGCCTTTTTGCAGCTGTACAGGACATTGACTAGGTCACAGTTGGGATATTGCGTGCAAATCCCATCTCCTTCCTATTGGAAAGATGTTGTGAAAGTTGAAAGGGTTCAGAAAAGATTTACAAGGATGTTGCCAGATTGGAGGGTTTGGGCTATATAGAGAGGCTGAATAGGCTGGGGCTGTTTTCTCTGGAGCGTTGGAGGCTGAGGGGTGACCTGATAGAGGTTTATAAAATCATGAGGGGCATAGATAGGGTAAAGAGACAAGGTCTTTTCCCTGGGGTGGGGGAGTCCAGAGTTTAGGTCTCTCTTATATCTTTACCCTCTCACCCTAAACCTATGCCCTCTAGTTCTGGACTCCCCTACCCCAGTGGCCAAACCAATGTCCTGTAGAGCCGCAACATGACCTCCCAACTCCTGTACTCAGTACTCTGACCAATAAAGGAAAGCATACCAAACACCTTCTTCACTATCCTATCTACCTGCGACTCCACTTTCAAGGAGCTATGAACCTACACTCCGAGGTCTCTTTGTTCAGCAACACGTCCCAGGACCTTACCATTAAGTGTATAAGTCCTGCTAAGATTTGCTTTCCCAAAATGCAGCACCTCACATTTTTCTAAATTAAACTCCATCTGCCACTTCTCAGCCCATTGGCCCATCTGATCAAGATCCTGTTGTAATCTGAGGTAACCCTCTTCACTGTCCACTACACCTCCAATTTTGGTGTCATCACCAAACTTACTAACTGTACCTCCTATGCTCACATCCCAATCATTTATATAAATGATGAAAAGTAGTGGATCCAGCACCGATCCTTGTGGCACTCCACTGGTCACAGGCCTCCAGTCTGAAAAACAACCCTCCACCACCACCCTCTGTCTTCTACCTTTGAGCCAGTTCTGTATCCAAATGGCTAGTTCTCCCTGTATTCCATGAGATCTAACCTTGATAACCAGTCTCCCATGGGGAACCTTGTGAAATGCCTTACTGAACTCCGTATTGATCACATGTATCCCTCAGCCCTCATCAAACCTCTTTGTTACTTCTTCAAAAAACTCATTCAATTTGTGAGATATGATTTCCCACACATAAAGCCATGTTGACTATCCCTAATTAGTACTTGCCTTTCCAAATACATGTACATCCTGTCCCTCAGGATTCCTGATATCTATAAGGAGACTTGGTTGAGGCAAGGACATGACTGGCAACTAAATATCCCAGGATATGGATGCTTCAGGCGGGATAGAGAGGGAGGTAAAGGGGTGGAGGAGTTACATTACTGGTCAGAGAGGATATCACAGCTGTGCTGAAGGAGGGCACGATGGAGGACTCGAGCAGTGAGGCAATATGGGCAGAGCTCAGAAATAGGAAGGGTGCAGTAACAATATTGGGGCTGTACTACAGGTCTCCCAACAGTGAGCGTGAGGTAGAGGTACAAATATATAAACAGATGATGGAAAGATGTAGAAGCAACAGGCTGGTGGAGATTTTAATTTTCCCAACATTGACTGGGATTCACTTAGTGTTAGAGGTCTAGATGGAGCAGAATTTGTAAGGAGCATCCAGGAGGGGTTTCTAGAGCAGTTTGTAAATAGTCCAACTCAGGAAGGGGTCAGACTGGACCTGGTGTTGGGGAATGAGCCCAGCCACGTGGTTGAAGTTTCATCAGTGGATTACTTTGGAATAGTGACCACAAATCCATAAGTTTTAGGATATTCATAGACAAAGACAGGACTGGTCCTAAAGGAAGATTGCTAAATTGGGGGAAGGCCAACTATACCAAAATTCGGCAGGAGCTGGGGAATGTGGATTGGGAGCAGCTGTTTGATGGTAAATCTACATTCGATATGTGAGAGGCTTTAAAAGGGAGGTTGATTGGAGCTCAGGAGAGATATGTTTCTGTGAAAATAAGATATAGAAATGACAAATTAGGGAACCAAGGATGAGAGGTGAAATTGTGAGACTAGCTGAGAGGAAAAAGGATGTGTACATATGGTCTAGGTGACTGAAGACAGACGGAGCTTTGGAAGAATATCGGGAATGTCGGACCAATCTGAAATGAGGAATTAAGAGAGGGCTAAAAGAGATCATGAGATATCCCCGAGCACAGTTAAGGAAAATTCCAAAGCCTTTTATTCATCTATAAGGAGCGAGTGGGTAGCTAGGGAAAGGGTTGGCCCACTCAAGGATAAAGGAGGGAAGATATGCATGGAGTCAGGGAAAATGGGCGAGATTCTTAATGAGTACTTTGCGTCGGTATTCACCAAGGAGAGGGACATGACGGATGTTGAGGTGATGGATAGATATTTGAGTACTCTTTGGTCAAGTCTGCAAAAGGAGGGAGGAAGTGTTGGATATTGATCCTAGGTTACTGAGGGAAGTGAGAGAGGAAATAGCTGGGGAATTAACAGATATCTTTGCAGCATCCTTGAATACAGGGGCAGTCCCAGAGGACTGGAGAATTGCTAATGTTGATTCCCTTGTTTAAGAAGGGTAGTGGGGATAATCCAGATAATTAAAGACTGGTAAGACTCATGTCAGTGGTAGGGAGGTTGCTGGAGAAGATACTGAAGGATAGGGTATATACCCATTTGGAAGGGTTTATCAGTGATAGGCAACATGGTTTTGTGTGGGGAAGGACATGTCTTACAAACCTAATAGAATTCTTTGAAGAGGTGACAAAGTTGATTAATGAGGGAAGGGATGTAGGTGTCATATACATGGACTTTAGTGAGGCATTTGATAAGGTTCCCCATGGTAGGCTGATGATGAAGGTGAAGTCGCACGTGGGGCCCAGGGTGTTCTAGCGAGATGGATAGAGAACTGGCTGGGCAGCAGGAGACAGAGAGTCGGAGTGGGAGGGGCCCTCTCCAAATGGAGACATGTGACCAGTGATGTTCCACTGGGATCCGTGATGGGAATACTGTTGTTTGGGATCTACATCAATGATTTGGAGGAAGGTGTAGGTTACCTCATTAGCAAGTTTGGAAATGACACTAATATTGGTGGAGCAGCAGATAGTGAAGGAGACTGTCAGAGGATACAGCAGAATATTGATAGCTTGGAGAGTTGGGCAGAGAAATGGCAGATGGAGTTCAATCCAGGCAAATGCGAAGTGATTATGAAACTTATGAAACATTTCGAAACCTGCAATTCCAGAACAAACTACACAGTGGGTGGAAAATCCCTGGGGAAAATCAATATACAGAGAGATCTGGGTGTTCAGGTCCATTATTCCCTGAAGGTGGCGACACAGGTCAGTAGAGTGGTCAAGAAGGCATACAGTGTAAGTTCCTTCATTGGACGGGGTATTGAGTACAAGAGTTGGCAGGTCATGTTACAGTTGGATAGGACTTTGGTTCAGCTACATTTGGAATACTGTGTACAGTTCTTGCCAAAAGGTTGTGGATGCTTTGGAGAGGGTGCAGAGGATGTTGGAGAGGGTGCAGAGGATGTTGGAGAGGGTGCAGAGGATGTTGGAGAGGGTGCGGAAGATGTTGGAGAGGGTGCAGAGGATGTTGGAGAGGGTGCAGAGGATGTTGGAGAGGGTGCAGAGGATGTTGGAGAGGGTGCAGAGGGTGTTGCAGAGGGTGGATAGCAAGAAGCTTTTTCCCAGAGTAGGGGACTCAAATACTAGGGGTGAGAGGGGAAAGTTTCAAGGAAATATACATGGAAAGTTCTTTCCATAGAGAGTGGTAAGTGCCTGGAATGCATTACCAGTGGAGGTGGTAGGGATGGGAACGATAGTGTCATTTAAGATGTATCTTGACAGATACATGAATGGGCAGGGAGCAGAGGGATACAGATCCTTAGAAACTAGGCGGCAGGTTTCGAACATGGACCTAGATCGGTACAGGCTTGGAGGGCCGAAGGGCCTGTTCCTGTGCTGGAATGTTCTTTGTTCTTAAACTCCATCTGCCATTTCTCCACCCAAGTCTCCAGCCTATCAATATCCTGCAGTATCCTCTGACAATCCTCCTCACTATCCACAGCTTATGTACCATGCACAGGACAGTGAGCTGCATTTACATGGCCTCCAGTTGTTGTTGGATGGTGCTCTCCATGAGGGTGGCCACTCTCTCATGACTGAAGCTCCAGTGTTTGACCGCAGCGTCATCAAAGACTGGACGCTGAGTTCAGAGAGTGGGGAATCTGTCTCCCAAACACCCAGGCTTGGGCCAAACGGAATACAATGGAAAGTTTGTTCAAAATCAGTTCTGGGCAAAAGTGAGGACGGCAGATACTGGAGATCAGAGTCGAGAGTGTGGGGCTGGAAAAACACAGCAGGTCAGGGAGCATCCGAGGAGTAGGAGAATCGACATTTCGGGCACAAGCCCTTCATCAGTCCTCAGGTGTAACATTATTTGTCCATTTTATAGCCTTTTCCTTTAATGCAAGAAATCCTTGATTTTGTTTTTGCCGACCACTTGTTAACATTTTCCTTTTTGTGCAGTTAATGAATGTATTTTGTTGTAAACTACGTAATCAATGTTGAAATGTTGGGAATTGCTTTGTTGACCATCATAGTTTTTAACATCTACCACAAGCAATTTCTGCTTCATAAATCTCAAAAACTGAAACTTTCAAATGTAAGTTTCTGATTGGTCCATTGCATGTTCCGAATTAATGTGCAGAAATAAATGAATATAACTTGACAACAATTAGAGACCTGGATGCAGCTGACCAGGACTGGGAGCTCCACTTTCTATGTTCACAGAGTCATAGAGATGGACAGCACGGAAACAGACCCTTCGGTTCAACCCGTCCACGCCGACCAGATATCCCAACCCAATCTAGTCCCACCTGCCCCGACCCGGCCCATATCCCTCCAAACCCTTCCTATTCATATACCCATCCAGATGCCTCTTAAATGTTACAATTGTACCAGCCTCCACCACTTCCTCTGGCAGCTCATTCCATACACGTACCACCCTCTGTGTGAAAACGTTGCCCCTTAGGTCTCTTTTATATCTTTCCCCTCTCACCCTAAACCTATGCCCTCTAGTTCTGGACTTAGCCATCTCAGGGAAGAGACTTTGTCTATTTATCCTATCCATGCCCCTCATGATTCTATAACCCTCTTTCAGGTCACCCCTCAGCCTCCGACAGTCCAGGGAAAACAGCCCCAGTCTGTTCAGCGTGTGCGTGTGTGCATGTGTGTGTGAGTGTGTGTGTGTGCGTGTGTGCATGTGTGTGTGAGTGTGTGCATCTGTGTGAGAGTGTGTGCGTGTGCGTGAGTGTGCGTGTGCATGTGTGTGTGTGTGAGTGTGAGTGCGTATGTGAGTGTGTGTGTGAGAGTGTGTGTGAGTGTGAGTGTGTGAGTGTGTGTATGTGAGAGTGTGTGTGTGCATGTGTGTGAGTGTGTGTGAGAGTGTGTGTGTGTGCGTGTATGTGAGTGTGTGTAGGAGTGTGTGTGTGCATGTGAGTGTGTGTATGTGCATGTGTGTGTGTGAGAGTGTGTGCATGTGTGTGTTTGTGTGTGTGAGAGAGTGTGTGTGAGAGTGTGTGTATGTGTGTGTTTGTGTGTGTGCTTGTGTGTGTGTGAGAGTATGTGTATGTGTATGTGTGTGTGCATGTGTGTGTGTGTGAGTGCGTGTCTGTGTGTGTGTAA
This sequence comes from Chiloscyllium punctatum, assembly GCF_047496795.1. Taxonomy (NCBI): domain Eukaryota; kingdom Metazoa; phylum Chordata; class Chondrichthyes; order Orectolobiformes; family Hemiscylliidae; genus Chiloscyllium; species Chiloscyllium punctatum. The sequence continues at coordinate 130,152,045 of NC_092746.1, read as the reverse complement.
GTGTGTATGTGTGAGTGTGTATGTGTGAGAGTGCGTGTGTGTGCGCATGTGTGTTTGTGTGTGTATGTGTGTGTGTGTGTGTGTGTGCGTGCGCACGCGTGTGTGTATGTGTGCGTGTATGTGTGAGAGTGTGAGTGTATGTGTGTGTATGCGTGCGTGTGTTTCTGCATGTGTGAGTTTGTGTGCATGTGCATGTTTGTGTATGTGTGTGTGTATGTTTGTGCATGTGTGAAAGCATGTGTGTGTGTGTGCATGTGTGCGTGTGTGAGTGTGTGAGTGTGTGTGTGCATGTGTGTGAGTGTGTGTGTGCGGGCATGTATGTGTTTGTGTGTGTGTGAGTGTGTGTGCGTGAGCGTGTGTGTGTGAGTGTGTGTGTGAGTGTGTGTGCGTGAGTGTGTGTATGTGAGTGTGTGCATGTGTGTGAGAGTGTGTGTGTATGTGTGTGCATGTGTGTGTGTGAGTATGTAAGTGTGTATGTGCGACTGTGTGTGAGTGTGAGTGTGTGTGTGAGAGTGTGTGTGTGTGAGAGTGTGTGTAAGTGAGAGTGTGTGTGTGCATGTGTGTGAGAGAGTGTGTGTATGTGTGTGCATGTGTGTGAGTGTGTGTGTGTGTGTGTGTGCATGTGTGAATGTGTGTGTATGAGTGTGTGTGCGCGTGTGTGTGTGTGTATGTGTACGTGTATGTGTGAGAGTGTGAGTGTATGTGTGTGGATATGCGTGCATGTGCGTGTGTGCATGTGTGTGTGTGCATGTGTGTGTGTATGAGTGTGTGTGTGTTTGTGGGTGTGCGAGTGTGTGTGAGTGTGTGTGCGTGAGCGTGTGTGTGTGAGTGTGTGCATGTGTTTGAGAGTGTGTGTGAGTGTGTTTGCGTGAGTGTGTGTGTGTATGTGTGTGCATGTGTGTGTGTGTGTGAGTATGTAAGTGTGTATGTGCGACTGTGTGTGTGAGAGTGCATGTGTGTGCATGTGTGTGTTTGTGTGTGTTTGCATGTGTGTGTGTGCATGTTTGTGTTTGTGTGTGTGTGCATGTGTGAGTGTGCGTGTGTGTGCATGTTTGTGTATGTGTGTGTGTGCATGTTTGCATGTAGGAGTGTGTGTATGTGAGTGTGTGTGTGTGTGTGTGTGTGTGTGCATGTGTGAGTGTGCGTGTGTGTGCATGTTTGTGTATGTGTGTGCATGTGTGCATGCGTGTGTGCATGTGTGTGTTTGTGTGTGTGTGAATGTGTGTGTGTGTGCATGTGTGTGTGCGCATGTGTGTGTGTGCAAGTTTGTGCATGTGTGTGCAAGTGTGTGTGCATGTGTGGGCGTGAGTGTGTGTGTGTGTGTGTGTGTGTTTGTGAGTGTGTGCATCTGTGTGAGAGAAGTGTGCGTGAGAGTGTGCGTGTGTAGTGCCGTAGGAAAACCTGTTGGGTGTGTTTGTGTGAGTGTGCGTGTGTGTGTATGTGAGTGTGTGAGAGTGTGTGAGTGTGTGTGTGTGTGTGAAAGTGTGTGTGTGTGCGCATTTGCATGCATGTTTGCGTGTGTGTGAGAGTGTGTGTGCATGTGTGTGTTTGTGTGTGTGTATGTGAGAGTGTGTGTATGCATGTGAGTGTGCGAGAGTGTGTGTAGTGCCATAGGTTCACCTGTTGGGTGTGTGTGCGTGTGTGTATGTATGAGTGTGTGTGTGTGAATGTGTGTGTTTGTGTGTGTGCGCGCGTGTTCATGTGTGCATGTGTGAGTGTGTGTGCATGTGTGTGTTTGTGTGTGTGTGTGAATGTGTGTGTTTGTGTGTGTGCGCGCGTGTTCATGTGTGCATGTGTGAGTGTGTGTGCATGTGTGTGTTTGTGTGTGTGCGTGAGTGTGTGTGTGTGAGTGTGTGCATCTGTGTGAGAGAGAGTGTGCGTGAGTGTGTGTGTGTATAGTGCCGTAGGGACACCTATTTGGTGTGCTTGTGTGTGTGTGTGTGTGTGTGTGTGTGTGTGTCTGTGTGTGTGTGCTTGTTTGTGTGTGTGTGCGTGTGTCTGTGTGAGTGTGTGTGTGTGAGAGAGAGTGTGTGCATGTGTGTGTTTGTGTTTGTGTGTGAGAGAGTGTGTGTATGCATGTGTGCGTGCGAGAGTGTGTGTAGTGACATAGGGTCACCTGTTCAGTGTGTGTGCGTGTGTATGTGTGTGTTTGTGTGTTTGTGTGTGAAAGTGTGTGTGTGCATGTGTGTGTGAGTGTGTGTGTGTGAGAATGTGGGTCTGTGTATGTTTGTATGTGAGAGTGTGTGTGTGAGTGTGTGTGTGCATATGCGTGTGTGTGTGAGAGAGTATGTGTGTGTGTGTGAGAATGTGTGTATGTGAGAGTGTGTGTGCATGTGTGTGAGTGTGTGTGTGAGAGTGTGTGTGTGTATGTGTGTGCATGTATGTGAGTGTGTGTAGGAGTGTGTGTGAGTGTATATGTGAGTGTGCATGTGTGTGTGTGAAACTGTGTGTATGTGTGTGTGCATGTGTGTATTTGTGTGTGTGCATTTGTGTGTGCGAGAGTTTGTGTATGTGTGTGTGTACGTGTCTGTGTAAGTGCATATGTGTGAGTGTGTATGTATGTTTGTGTGTGTGTGTGTGTGAGGGTGTGTGTGTTCACGTGTGAATGTGTGTGTGTGCGTGCACGCATGTGTGTGTATGTGTGCGTGTACGTGTGAGAGTGTGAGTGTATGTGTGTGTATGCGTGCATGTGTGTGCATGTGTGAGTGTGTGCATGCGTGTGCATGTTTGTGTATGTGTGTGCATGTGTGCGCGTGTGTGTGTGCATGTGTGTGTTTGTGTGTGTGTGAGAGTGTGTGTGTGAGTGTGTGTGTGTGAGTGTGTGTGTGTGAGTGTGTGTGTGAGAGTGTGTGCGTGAGAGAGTGTGTGTGCGTGTATGTGAGTGTGTGTAGGAGTGTGTGTGTATATGTGAGTGTGCATGTGTGTGTGTATGTGTGTATTTGTGTGTGTGCATGTGTGAGTGCGAGGGTTTGTGTATGTGTGTGTGTGTAAGTGCGTATGTGTGAGTGTGTATGTGTGTTTGTGTGTGTGTATGTGTGAGGGTGTGTGTGTTCACGTGTGAATGTGTTTGTGTGCGCGCACATGTGTGTGTGTATGTGTGCGTGTACATGTGAGAGTGTGAGTGTATGTGTGTGTATGCGTGCGTGTGTGCATGTGTGAGTGTGTGCGTGTGTGTGCATGTTTGTGTATGTGTGTGCGTGTGTGCGCGTGTGTGTGCGTGTGTGTGCGTGTGTGTGAGCATGTTTGTGCATGTGTGTGTGCATGTGTGCGTGTGTATGTGTGTGCATGTGTATGTTTGTGTGTGTGTGAGTGAGTGTGAGTGAGTGCGTGTGAGTGTGTGC
>NC_092746.1:129689732-129771104 GCF_047496795.1 Chiloscyllium punctatum | reverse complement strand
CACCCTCACCCACACCCTCACCCTCGCCCACACCCACACCCACACCCTCACCCACACCCTCACCCTCACCCACACCCTCACCCTCGCCCACACCCTCACCCTCACCCTCACCCTCACCCACACCCTCACCCTCTCCCTCACCTTCTCCCTCACCCTCTTACCCTCCCCCTCCCCTCCCCCTCATCCACACCCACACCATCTCCTCTCCGTCACTCACACCCTCCCCCTCCCCCTCCCCCTCCCCCTCCCCCTCCCCCTCCCCTCCCCCTCCCCTCCCCCTCCCCCTCCCCCTCCCCCTCCCCCTCCCCCTCCCCTCCCCCTCCCCCTCTCCCTCTCCCTCCCCTCCCCCTCCCCCTCCCCCTCCCCCTCTCCCTCTCCCTCCCCCTCCCCCTCCCCCTCCCCCTCCCCCTCACCCTCCCCCTCACCCTCCCCCTCCCCCTCCCCCTCTCTCTCCCCCCTCTCTCTCTTTGTTCTCTCCCTCTGCCTGTGATAGGTCAGTTTGAGGCTGCGATTGAGGGAATATGAGGAGGCCCTGCGTGTGTTGGAGGATCGGAATGATGTTCTCGGGTGTGGGATAGCCCACCGGAAGATTGGGGAATGTTTCCTGGAGCTGCGCAACTGGGAATCTTCCCTGGAGGTGAGTGAAAGGTAGAGGGAGCTGGGCTGGGGAGTGGTAGGGAGGGTGCAGTGAGGTGGAGGAGGGATGGCTGTGCCCGTGAACACTGACCCTACTGCTCCCAGTGCCACCTCAGGCCACATTGCTGCTCACAGTGTGCACCGTGTTTGCGCCCGTGTCTGTGTCTGTGTCTGTGCCCGTGTCTGTGTCTGTGTCTGCGCCCATGTCTGTGTCTGTGTCTGCGCCCGTGTCTGTCTGTGCCCGTGTCTGTCTGTGTCTGTGCCCGTGCCCATGACCGTGTCCGTGACCGTGTCCGTGACCGTACCCGTGTCTGTACCCGTGTCTGTGCCCGTGTCTGTGCCCGTGTCTGTGCCCGTGTCTGTGCCCGTGTCTGTGACTGTGCCCGTGACTGTGCCCGTGTCTGTGACTGTGCCCGTGTCTGTGTCTGTGTCTGTGTCCGTGTCTGTGCCCGTGTCTGTGACTGTGCCCGTGACTGTGCCCGTGTCTGTGACTGTGCCCGTGTCTGTGCCCGTGTCTGTGACTGTGCCCGTGACTGTGCCCGTGTCTGTGACTGTGCCCGTGCCCGTGACTGTACCCGTGACTGTACCCGTGACTGTACCCGTGACTGTACCCGTGTCTGTACCCGTGTCTGTGCCCGTGCCCGTGCCCGTGTCTGTGTCCGTGTCTGTGTCCGTGTCTGTGCCCGTGTCTGTGCCCGTGTCTGTGTCTGTGTCTGTGACTGTGCCCGGGTCTGTGTCCGTGTCTGTGTCCGTGTCTGTGCCCTTACCTGTGCCCGTGTCTTTACCCGTGTCCTGGCTCCTGTCAAAGCAAAGAACAGTAAAGGTCTGAAATCTGAAGCAAAATCACAAATTGCTGGAGAAACACACAAGGTCTGGCAACATCTGTGAGGAGAGAAAGTGAGTTAATGTTTTGGATCCAATATGACTCTGCTTTGGAACTCAGAGGGGTCTGTGAGGGGCAGTGAGGAGGCTGTGAGGGGTCTGTGAGCGGGCAGTGAGGGGTCTGTGAGGGGGCAGTAAGGGGTCTGTGAGGGGGGCAGTAAGGGGGCTGTGAGGGGGGCAGTGAGGGGGTCTGTGAGGAGTCAGTGAGGGGGCTGTGAGGGGATAGTAAGGGGTCTGTGAGGGGGGCAGTGAGGGGTCTGTGAGGGGGCAGTGAGGGGTCTGTGAGGGGGGCAGTGAGGGGTCTGTGAGGGGTCTGTGAGGGGGCAGTAAGGGGGCTGTGAGGGGTTAGTGAGGGGGGCAGTGAGGGGTCTGTGAGGGGGGCAGTGAGGGGTCTGTGAGGGGGCAGTAAGGGGGCTGTGAGGGGTTAGTGAGGGGGGCAGTGAGGGGTCTGTGAGGGGGCTGTGACCGTCTGTGAGGGGGCTGTGCCATCAGGGAAAGGTTAAAGTGTGACAGAGGTGAGAGGTCAGATGCAGTAAGTGTTAGGGGTAAATGGCAAGGATATAAACAGCTCTGTCTGATGGTCATATACACACAACCTTTGACAAGGTGCCACACAGGAATCTGCTAAATAAGATGAGCCCACGGTATCAGGGTCCAGGATAGAGAATTGGGTGACTGGCAGAAGGCAGAGGGTGGGGATAAAGGAGTCGTATTCAGGATGGCTGCCTGTTACTAGTGGAGTTCCGCAGGGGTCAGTGTTGGGACCATAACATTATACGTGAACGATCTGGGCAAAGGAACTGGGGGCACTGTTGTGAAGTTTGAAGGTGACACTAAGATATGTCAAGGGACAGTTAGTGTTGAGGAAGAGGAGAGACTGCAGAAGGACTTGGATAGGCCGGGAGGGTGGGCAAAGAAGTGGCAGATAGAATACAATGTGGGAAAGTGTGAGGTTATGCACTTTGGTAGGAAGAATAAAGATATAGACAATTTTCTAAATGTGGAAAGACTTTGGAAATCTGAAGCACAAAGGGACTTAGGAGTTGTGGATTCTCTTAGGATTAACCTGCAGGTTCCGTTGGTGTCAGGAAGGCAAATGCAATGTTGGTATTCAGTTCAAGAGGGCGAGAATACAAGAGCCGGGACGTCCCACTGAGGCTGGATAAGGCCACATTTGGAATATTGTGAGCAGTTTTGGGTCCCGTATCTAAGGACGGGAGTGTTGGGGTTGGAGGGGGCCCAGAGGGGGTTTACAAAAATGATCCCGGGGGTGAAGGGCTGGTCACATGAGGAACGGTTGAGGACTCTGGGTCTGGACTCGATGGGGTTTAGAAGGATGAGGGGGGGATGGGATTGAGATTTACAGGAGACTGAGAGGCCTGGGTAGAGGGCAGGGGGAGAAGATGTTTCCACTCGGACCCGAGGGCACAGCCTCAGGGTGAAGCCTTTTAAACGGAGATGGGGAGGGATTTCTTTGGCCGGAGGGTGGGGGGGGATCCTGTGGAACTCCTTGCTGCAGAGGGATGTGGAGGCCTGGTACTTTTGATTTTTAGGAAGGCTCTTGATGAGTGAGGGGGTCCAGGGGTACAGGGAGAGGCCAGGAAAATATCAGCCGGTCATCGAATGGCAGAACAGGATCAATGGGCTGAATGGCCTAAGATACAGAATGACAGATGAGAAAAAAGAAGGAATCAGAAGAGAGGGCAAAAGGGCGAGCTGTGACATTGTTGAGGGCTCAGTGGGAAGTGAGGTGTTCCTCAAGCTGGCCTTGTGTGTGATTGGAGCATGGCAGCCAGGCCAGTCCAGCATGGGGGCTTCTCGAGATGGAGAAGGTGTGGGAGCTCAGGGGCAGTCCCACAGACAGACACACATACAGACACACAGACAGGCAGACAGACACACAGACAGGCAGACAGACACACAGACAGACAGGCAGACAGACACACAGACAGGCAGGCAGACAGACAGGTGGGCAGACAGACACACAGGCAGGCAGACAGACAGGTGGGCAGGCAGACACACAGACAGGCAGGCAGACACACAGACAGACAGGCAGGCAGGCAGACACACAGACAGGCAGACACACAGGCTGGCACACAGACAGGCAGACAGACACAGAAAGATAGGTGGACACAGTCAGACACACAGTCAGAAAAAACACACAGGCAGACAATCAGACAGACACAGACACACAGTCAGACAGGCACACAGACAGATAGACAGGCAGAGAGACACAGAGACAGACAGATAGATAGGTACACAGACAGGCACAACGACACATAGATAGGCAGGCAGACGGACACAGACAGATGGGAGACAGACAGGCACACAGACAGACACACAGTCAGACAGACAGATAAGCAGACAGACAGACAGAGAGCGGAGGTGTGTAAAATTGGAATTCAATTAAAATATAGACTAACTATGACCGTGTAAAAACCCATCTGGGTCACAAATATCCTTCAGGGAAGGAAACTGCCATACTCACCTGGTCTGGCCTACACGTGACTCCAGACCTACAGCAATGTCAGAGTCAGACTGTCTGCCCACATCCCTGAGAGCTCTGATTGGGTTATAATCTCTCCACCCCCCCCCTCCGGGGGTTGCCTTTACCCCCATGGGGGGGGGGGGGGATCCTCTCTGATGGTTATCTTCTCTGCTTTGTTTTCCCTCCGTCCCTCCCGTTTAGCATCATCGAGCTTATTTACAATTGGCCAAATCAATCAGTAATCACACCGAGCAACAGCGAGCCTGGGCACTGATTGGGCGCTGCTACTTGTTCCAACATGAGAAGGACCAATCGAGTGAAGCTCTCCAGGAAGCTCAGAAGGCCTTTATAAAGAGCCTCGAGATCCTTGACCACAGGCTACAAGGTAATTACTCAGGCTGGGGTCTGGCTCCATGGTAATTAATAGAGAATGGGATCGATTTGTCTGGTAACCAACTGAGGCAGGCTGTGAGGGAATCAACCGAGATTGGAACCTGGAATCCAGCTGGGATCTGGCAGCGTGCCAACCGACTGAGATTGGGATCCAGCTCAGGGGGAACCAATCGGGTGAGATCTGGGAGCTGTCAGCTCCTCCTCAGTTACACACATGACAACAACTGGGGCTGAATGGCCTCAGCACATAGGGGACTGGAGGATGTTACAGACCAGAGTTTACCTGGAAAGTCCCCAACCCCATCACCCACTCCCACTCCCACACCCACACCCACACCCCATCCCTATCTCTGTAACCCCCCTCCAGTCCCTACGCACCCTCCTTGTCTCTGTAACCCCCACCAGCCCCTACACCCCCTTCCTATTCTCTTTAACCCCTTCCACCCCTCCCTATCTCTGTCACCCCCTCCATCCCCTACACCCCCCTCCCTATCACTGTAGCCCACTCCAGCCCCTCTATCCCTCCGTATCATTTTAACCCCCTCTAGCCCCTACACCCCCTCCCTATCTCTGTAACCCCCCTCCAGCCCCTACGCACCCTCCTTATCTCTGTAACCCCTCCAGCTCAAACACCCCCTCCCTATCTCTGTAACCCACTCCAGCCCCGAGACCCCTCCCTATCTCTGTCACCCCCCCCTCCCTATCACTGTAACCCCCTCCAGCCCCTCTACCCATCCCTATCATTTTAACTCCCTCCAACCCCTACACCCCCTTCAGCCCCTACACGCCCTCCCTATCTCCATCGACCCCTCCAGCCACTACACTCCCTCCCTATCTCTGTAGCTCTCTCCAGCCCCTACACCCCCTCCCTATCTCTGTAACCCCCTCCAGCCCCTACACCCCCTTCAGCCCCTACATCCCATCCCTATCACCATAGTCCCCTCCAGCCCCTACACCCCTCCCTATTTCTGTCACCCCCTCCATCCCCTACTCCCCCTCCCTATCTCTGTAACCCCCACCAGCCCCTACACCCCCTCCCTATCTCTTTAACCCCCTCCAGCCCCTACACCACCTCCCTATCTCTGTAAACCCCTCCAGCCCCTACACACCCTCCCTATCTCTGTAAACCCCTCCAGCCCCTACACCCCCTCCCTATCTCTGTAACCTCTTCCATCCCCTACACCCCCTCCCTATCTCTGTCACCCCCTCCATCCCCTACACCCCCCCATTCACTGTAACCCCCTCCAGCCCCTACACCCCTTCCCTATCTCTGTCATACCCTTCAGCCTCTACACCCTCTTCCTATCTCTGTAACCTCCTCCAGCCCCAACACCCCCTCCCTATCTCTGTAACCTCCTCCAGCCCCTACCCCCCCTCCCTATCTCTGTCACGCTAGTCAGCCACTACACCCCCTCTCTCTCTGTAACCCCCTCCAGCCCCTACACCCCCTCCCTATCTCTGTAACCCCCTCCAGCCCCTACACCCCCTCCTATCTCTGTAACCCCCTCCAGCCCCTACACCCCTCTCTATCTCTGTAACCCCCTCCAGCCCCTACACCCCTCCCTATCTCTGTAACCCCGTCTAGCCCCTACACCCCTCCCTATCTCTGTAACCCCGTCTAGCCCCTACACCCCTCCCTATCTCTGTAACCCCGTCTAGCCCCTACACCCCTCCCTATCTCTGTAACCCCGTCTAGCCCCTACACCCCTCCCTATCTCTGTAACCCCGTCTAGCCCCTACACCCCTCCCTATCTCTGTCACTCCCTCCAGCCCCTACACCCCCTCCCTATATCTGTCTCATTGAACAGTACAGTACAGGCCCTTCGGCCCTCGATGTTGTGCTGCCCTTTTGTCCTACTCTATGATCAGACTAACCGACATATTCTATATTTTCCTACCATCCATGGGCCTATCCGAGAGTCGCTTAAATGTCCCTAATGTCTCTAACTCTACTCCCACCACTGGAAGTGTATTCCCCGCACCCACCACTCTCTGTGTAAATAGTCTGCCTCGGACATCTTCCCAACCCCTTCCCGGAATTGGGATGGCACGGTGGCTTAGTGGTTAGCACTGCTGCCTCACAGCACCAGAGACCCGGGTTCAATTCCAGCCACGGGCGACTGACTGTGTGGAGTTTGCACGTTCTCTGGGGGTTTGCTCCCACAATCTAGAGATGTGCAGGTCAGGTGAATTGGCCATGCTAAATTACCCATAGTGTTGGGTAAATATAGGGGAATGGGTCTGGGTGGGTTACTTCCCAGAGGATTGGTGTGGACTTGTTGGGCCGAAGGGCCTGTTTCCACACTGTTCGGGAATCGAATCTAATCACCTTAAAATTATGTCCCCTCAGGATAGCCATTTCCACCCTGGGAAAAAGTCCCTGGCTATCCACTCTATCGATGTCTCATCATCTTGTACACCTCTATCAAGTTACCTCTCGTCCTTCTTCAGTCCAACAAGAAAAGCCCTCGCTCCCTCAAACTTTCTTCAGACCATGACTAACTCTGCTGTTCAGAGGGCGGGGAGTGGAAGGGCTATAGTCACAGGGGATTCGATTGTAAGGGGAGTAGGTAGACAGTTCTGTGGTCAAAAACGAGTCTCCCGAATGGTAGGTGCCTCCCCACGTGCTCAGGGCAGGGGTGTCTCAGATTGGCTGCTGAACTTTCTGAAGGGGCAGAGTGAACAGCCAGATGTCATGGTACATATCGACACCAATGATCCAGGTAATAAACGGGACGAGGTCCTGCAAACAGAATTTAGGGAGTTAGGAACCAAATTAACAAGTAAGACCTCCGAGGTAGTAATCTCAGGATTGCTGCCAGTGCCCCGTGCCAGTCAGAGTGGGAATGATAGAGTATTCAGGATGAATACGTGGCTTGAGAGATGGTGCAGGAGGGAGGGGTTCAGATTTTTGGGAGATTGGGACCAGTTCTGGGGGAGGTGGGACTATTACAAACTGGACAGTCTACACCAGGCAGGTCTGGAACCAATGTCCTAGGGGGTGGTTTTGCTAACGCTGTTGGGGAGGGTTTAAACTAATGTGGCAGAGGGATGGGAACCAAATGAGGAGGTTGGTGGACAGGAAGGAGGTAGTAACTAAAGCCTGTAAGGAACTAGATGATGAAGTCAGCGTGACTAAGGGGAAGAGTAGGCAGGGAGCAGAGGATGAACGCAGAGGGACTGGTGCTCTGAGGTGCAGTTGTTTTAATGCAAGAGGTGTAGTAGATAAGGCAGATGAACTCAAGGCTTGGAATAGTACCTGGGATTATGATGTTATTGTTAATATTGAGACTTGGTTGAAGCAAGGACATGATTAGCAACTAAATATCCCAGGATATGGATGCTTCAGGCGGGATAGAGAGGGAGGTAAATGGGTGGAGGAGTTACATTACTGGTCAGAGAGGATATCACAGCTGTGCTGAAGGAGGGCACGATGGAGGGCTCGAGCAGTGAGGCAATATGGGCAGAGCTCAGAAATAGGAAGGGTGCAGTAACAATATTGGGGCTGTACTACAGGCCTCCCAACAGTGAGCGTGAGGTAGAGGTACAAATATATAAACAGATGATGGAAAGATGTAGAAGCAACAGGCTGGTGGTGATTTTAATTTTCCCAACATCGACTGGGATTCACTTAGTGTTAGAGGTCTAGATGGAGCAGAATTTGTAAGGAGCATCCAGGAGGGGTTTCTAGAGCAGTTTGGAAATAGTCCAACTCAGGAAGGGGCCAGACTGGACCTGGTATTGGGGAATGAGCCCAGCCACGTGGTTGAAGTTTCATCAGTGGATTACTTTGGGAATAGCGATCATAATTCCATAAGTTTTAGAACACTCATGGACAAAGACAAGAGTGGTCCTAAAGGAAGGCCAACTCTAGCAAAATTCAGCAAGAGCTGGGAAATGTGGACTGGGAGCAGCCGTTTGAGGGTAAATCCGCATTCGATATGTGGGAGGCTTTTAATGGGAGGTTGATTAGAGTTCAGGAGAGATATGTTCCTGTGAAAATGAGGGATAGAAATGGCAAGATTAGGGAACCATGGATGAGAAGTAAAATTGTGAGACTAGCTGAGAGGAAAAAGGATGTGTACATAAGATCTAGGCGACTGAAGACACGGAGCTTTGGAAGAATATCGGGAATGTCGGACCAATCTGAAATGAGGAATTAAGAGAGGGCTAAAAGAGGTCATGAGATATCCTGAGCGAGCAGGGTTAAGGAAAATCCCAAAGACTTTTATTCATATATAAGGAGCAAGAGGGTAACTAGGGAAAGGGTTGGCTGATTCAAGGACAAAGGAGGGAAGATATGCATGGAGTCAGAGAAAATGGGTGAGTACTTTGTATCGGTATTCACTGAGGAGAGAGACATGATGAATGTTGAGTTTAGGGATAGATGTTTGAGCACTCTAGGTCATGTCAGCATAGGGAGGGAGGAAATGTTGGGTATTCTAAAATGCATTAAAGTGGGCAAGTCCCCAGGTCTACATGGGGTTTATCCCAGTTACTGAAGGAAGTGAGAGAGGAAATACCTGGGGCATTAACAGATATCTTTGCAACATCCTTGAACATGGGGGAGGTCCCAGAGGACTGGAGAATTGCTAATGTTATCCCCTTGTTTAAGAAGGGGAGCAGGGATAATCCCGGTAATTACAGACCGGTGAGCCTGACGTCAGTGGTAGAGAAGCTGCTGGAGAAGATACTGAGGGATAGGATATATACCCATTTGGAAGAAAATAGGCAGCATGGTTTTGGTTTTGTTCAGGGAAGGACATGTCTTACCAACTTAATGAAGAGGTGACAACGTTAATTGATAAGGGAAGGGATGTAGATGTCATACACAAGGACTTTAGTGAGGCATTTGATAAGGTTCCCCATAGTAGGCTGATGGAGAAGGTGAAGTTGCATAGGGTCCAGGGTGTTCTAGCTAGATGGATAGAGAACTGGCTGGGCAGCAGGAGACAGAGAGTCGGAGTGGGAGGGGCCCTCTCCAAATGGAGACCTGTGACCAGTGATGTTCCACGGGGATCTGTGATGGGAATACTGTTGTTTGGGATCTACATCAATGATTTGGAGGAAGGTGTAGGTTACCTCATTAGCAAGTTTGTAGATGACACTAATATTGATGGAGCAGCAGATAGTGAAGGAGACTGTCAGAGGATACAGCAGAATATTGATAGCTTGGAGAGTTGGGCAGAGAAATGGCAGATGGAGTTCAATCTGGGCAAATGAGAGGTGATGCATTATGGAACTTGCAATTCCAAAACAAACTATACCGTAAATGGAAAAGTGCTGAGGAAAATTGATGTACAGAAAGATCTGGGTGTTCAGATTTTAGATTAGATTAGATTAGATTACTTACAGTGTGGAAACAGGCCCTTCGGCCCAACAAGTCCACACCGCCCCGCCGAAGCGCAACCCACCCATACCCCTACATCTACCCCTTACCTAACACTACGGGCAATTTAGCATGGCCAATTCACCTGACCTGCACATCTTTGGACTGTGGGAGGAAACCGGAGCACCCGGAGGAAACCCACGCAGACACGGGGAGAATGTGCAAACTCCACACAGTCAGTCGCCTGAGGCGGGAATTGAACCCGGATCTCTGGCGCTGTGAGGCAGCAGTGCTAACCACTGTACCACCGTGCCGTCCATTATTCCCTGAAGGTGGCATCGCAGGTCAGTCAAGTGGTCAAGAAGGCACACGGCATACTCTCCTTTGTCGGACGGGGTATTGAGTACAAGAGTTGGCAGGTCGTATGAGACGTTGGTCCGGCCACATTTAGAATACTGTGTACAGTTCTGGTCGCCACATTACCACAAGGATGTGAATGCTTTGGAGAGGGTGCAGAGGAGGTTCACCAGGATGTTGGTACGGAGGGCACTAGCTATGAGGAGAGATTGAGTAGGTTAGGATTATTGTCATTGGAAAGAAGGAGGTTGAGGGGGGACCTGAATCGTGAGAAGTATAGACAGGGTGGATAGCAAGAAACTTTTTCCCAGAGCAGGGGACTCGATTACTAGGGGTCACGAGTTCATGGTCAAAGGGGAAAAGTTTAGGGGAGATATGTGTGGAAAGTTTTTCACACAGAGGGTGGTGGGTGCCTGGAACGCATTGCCTGTGGAGTTGGTAGGGGCGGGAACGATAGCGTCATTTAGATTAGATGAGATTCGATTCCCTACAGTGTGGAAACAGGCCCTTCGGCCCAACAAGTCCACACCGACCCTCTGAAGAGTAACCCACCCAGACCCATTCCCCTCCCCTATATTTACCCCTGACTAATGCACGCAACACTATGGGTAATTTAGCATGGCTAATCCACCTAACCTGCATATCTTTAGATTGTGTGAGGAACCTGGAGCACCCGGAGGAAATCCACGCAGACACGGGGAGAATGTGCAAACTCCACACAGTCAGTCGTCTGAGGCTGGAATTGAACCCGGGTCCCTGGCGCTGTGAGGCAACAGTGCTAACCACTGTGCTGTCCCCTAAAGATGTATCTAGACAGATACATGAATGGCTGAAAATGTGTTGCTGGAAAAGCGCAGCAGGTCAGGCAGCATCCAAGGAGCAGGAGAATCGACGTTTCGGGCATGAGCCCTTCTTCAGGAATGATGTTATTGTTTCTCCTCGAAGATACATGAATGGACAGGGAGCAGAGGGATAGAGGTCTTGAGAAAGGAAGCGGCAGATTTTAATAGGAGGATCTGGATTGGTGCAGGCTTGGAGGGCCGAAGGGCCTGTTCCCGTGCTGTAATGTTCTATCTCCATAAGGCACAGCCTCCAGTCCAGACAGCATCCTGGTAAACCTCCTCGGCATCCTCTCTAAAGCTTCCACATCTTTCCTATAATGAGGCGACCAGAACTGAACATAATATTCCACGTGAGGTCTAACCAGGCCTCTATAGAGCTGCAGCATAACCTCATGGCTCTTAAACTCAATCCCCCTGCTAATAAACACCAACACATCATACGCCCTCTTAACAACCCTATCCACTTGGATGGCAACTTTGAGGGATGGTCATGGACCCCAAGATCCCTCTGTTCCTCCATACTGCATTTAACCCTGTAATCTGCATTCAAACTCCATCTTCCAAAGTGAATGACTTCACACTTTTCCAATGTGGGAGAAGATCTGCCCCCTTCCCCCATTTACCTACCCACAGCAGGACCACACAGCACACCGAAAACCAAGCCTGCCCACACCATACCAGAAACACTGAGACACGATCGTGGTCACTCACAGACCAGGGAACACACTTCCCAAGACAATAAGCTTCCTGGACCTGATCACCACAGCTGTCCCAAAGCCCCGAGGGCAGTCTCATGCCCCAGTGATACCAAAGCCACAGAAAGGACAGGTCAGGCAGTGAGGCACCAGAATACCTCGCTCACAGGAGAGCAACATTGGAAACACCTTACTGCCAAGAACAGGGACATTCTCACCTCCCCTCGAAGAGAGCAGGAATCTCCTGATCCCATCTCGAACTGATTAATGCTCCAGGATGCTCGGTTGTATCTAGAATCAGAACATTCCTCTGATAACTGCTTTGCGATTATCACCATGGTAACTGAATTACTTAATTATTAAACACATTGTATTTTCTCTATTTACTCAGAGAGTAGTAAGGGGTATGGAATGCTTTGCCTGCATCGGTAGTAGATTCACCAAGTTGATGTGCATTTAAGTCGTCATTGGACAGGCAAATGGACGTACATGGAATAGTGTAGGTTAGATGGGCTTCAGATTGGTATGACAGGGCGGCGCAACATCGAGGGCCGAAGGGCCTGTACTGCGCTGTAATGTTCTATCTTCTATCTTCTATTTTAATTAGCGTCATTGTACAGTATTCCTATAAAACCCAGCTTGATTCTCAGCTCGGGGGAGAGCGTTCAGCTCCCTGGACAGACTGTGCTGTTTCTGCTCGGTCAATTTCCCTTCCGCGATTTCGCTGTGTTAATAAACTATTTGTTAATTTCACTTCAATCTCTGTTTTTGTGATCTCTGCTTTATTCGGCTAATTTCTCCAACACGAGCTGAAAATGTGTTGCTGGAAAAGCGCAACAGGTCAGGCAGCATCCAAGGAGCAGCAGAATCGATGTTTCAGGCATGAGCCCTTCTCCTGCTTCTTGGATGCTGCCTGACCTGCTGTGCTTTTCCAGCACCACACTCTCGACTCTGATCTCCAGCATCTGCAATCCTCACTTTCCCCTAATTTCTCTGACATCCAGGTTGAACTCCATCTGCCACTTCTCAGCCCAGCTCTGCATCCTGTCAATGTCCCATTGCAACCTACAACAGCCCCCCACACTATCCACAACTCCACCAACCTTCATGTCTTCAGCAAACTTACTAACACACCCTTCCACTTCCTCATCCAAGTCATTTATAAAGATCACAAAGAGCAGAGGTCCCAGAACCGATCCCTGGGGAACACCACTGGTCACCGAGCTCCAGGCTGAATACCTTCCATCTACCACCCTCTGTCTTCTATGGGCCAGACAATTCTGTACCCAGACAGCCAGGGTTCCCTGTATCCCATGCCTCCTTACTTTCTGAATGAACTTACCAAGGGGAACCTTATCAAACACTTTGCTAAAGTCCATGTGCATCACATCCACTGCTCCGCCCTCAATCAATGCGTTTTGTCACATCCTCAAAGAATTCAATAAGGTTTGTGAGGCATAACCCACCTCTCACAAAGCCAAACTGACTCCAGCCCCTACACCCCCTCCCTATCTCTGTAACCCCCTCCAGCCACTACACCCCCTCCCTATCTCTGTAACCTCCTCCAGCCCCTATACCCCCTCCCTATCTCTGTAACCTCCTCCAGCCCCTACACCCCCTCCCTATCTCTGTAACCCTCTCCAGCCCCTATACCCCCTCCCTATCTCTGTAACCTCCTCCAGCCCCTACACCCCCTCCCTATCTCTGTAACCTCCTCCAGCCCCTACACCCCCTCCCTATCTCTGTAAGCCCCTCCAGCCCCTACACCCCCTCCCTATCTCTGTAACCTCCTCCAGCCCCTACACCCCCTCCCTATCTCTGTCACCCCCTCCAGCACCTACACCCCCTCCCTATCTCTGTAAACCCCTCCAGCCCCTACACCCCCTCCCTATCTCTGTAAGCCCCTCCAGCCCCTACACTCCCTCCCTATCTCTGTAACCCCCCTACACCCCCTCCCTATCTCTGTAACCTCCTCCAGCCCCTACACTCCCTCCCTATCTCTGTAAGCCCCTCCAGCCCCTACACTCCCTCCCTATCTCTGTAACCCCCCTACACCCCCTCCCTATCTCTGTAACCCCCTCCAGCCCCTACACCACCTCCCTATCTCTGTAAACCCCTCCAGCCCCTACACACCCTCCCTATCTCTGTAAACCCCTCCAGCCCCTACAACCCCTCCCTATCTCTGTAAACCCCTCCAGCCCCTACACCCCCTCCCTATCTCTGTAACCTCTTCCATCCCCTACACCCCCTCCCTATCTCTGTAACCCTCTCCAGCCCCTACACCCCCTCCCTATCTCTGTAAGCCCCTCCAGCCCCTACACTCCCTCCCTATCTCTGTAACCCCCTCCAGCCCCTACACCCCCTCCCTATCTCTGTAAGCCCCTCCAGCCCCTACACTCCCTCCCTATCTCTGTAACCCCCCTACACCCCCTCCCTATCTCTGTAACCTCCTCCAGCCCCTACACTCCCTCCCTATCTCTGTAAGCCCCTCCAGCCCCTACACTCCCTCCCTATCTCTGTAACCCCCCTACACCCCCTCCCTATCTCTGTAACCTCCTCCAGCCCCTATACCCCCTCCCTATCTCTGTAACCCCCTCCAGCCCCTACACCACCTCCCTATCTCTGTAACCCCCTCCACCCCCTACACCCCCTCCCTATCTCTGTAACCCCCTCCAGCCCCTACACCCCCTCCCTATCTCTGTAACCCCCTCCAGCCCCTACACCCCCTCCCTATCTCTGTAACCCCCTCCAGCCCCTACACCCCCTCCCTATCTCTGTAACCTCCTCCAGCCCCTACACCCTCTCCCTATCTCTGTAACTCCCTCCAGCCCCTACACCCCTTCCCTATCTCTGTAACCCCCTCCAGCCCCAATACCCCCTCCCTATCTCTGTAACCCCCTCCAGCCCCTACACCCCCTCCCTATCTCAGTAACCCCCTCCAGCCCCTACACCCCCTCCCTATCTCTGTAACCCCCTCCAGCCCCTACACCCCCTCCCTATCTCTGTAACCTCCTCCAGCCCCTACACCCTCTCCCTATCTCTGTAACTCCCTCCAGCCCCTACACCCCTTCCCTATCTCTGTAACCCCCTCCAGCCCCTATACCCCCTCCCTATCTCTGTAACCCCCTCCAGCCCCTACACCCCCTCCCTATCTCTGTAACCCCCTCCAGCCCCTACACCCCCTCCTTATCTCTGTAACCCCCTGTGGTATTCCCATGTCCTGCAGAGACACAGTAGAGGTTGATGAGTGAAAGGCCATCCCTCTCTGCTGGAAGAATTCGATGAACCCAAAGGCATTTTACTCATATGTGAGGAATAAGACAATGCTCAGGGAGAAGGTAGGACCAGTCAGAAATAGTGTAGGAAACTTGTGCGTGGAATCTGAGCAGATAAGGGAAGCTCTAAATGAGTTTTTTGCTTCAGTTTTCTCGAAGGAAAGGGACCTTGTTGTGAATGAGAACTTTGAGGAGCTGGGATACAGGTCTGAGCAGATCAAGATTGATGAAGGTGATCTGCTGGCATTTTGGAAAACATTAAGATTTTCAAAGTTTGTGAGAAGATTTGTAGCTCGGGTGCTCATTGTTGTGGTTCTGTTCGCCGAGCTGGGAATTTGTGTTGCAGACGTTTCGTCCCCTGTCTAGGTGACATCCTCAGTGCTTGGGAGCCTCCTGTGAAGCGCTTCTGTGCTGTTTCCTCCGGCATTTATAGTGACCTGTCTCTGCCGCTTCCGATTGTCAGTTCCAGCTGTCCGCTGTAGTGGTCGGTATATTGGGTCCAGGTCGATGTGTTTGTTGATAGAGTCTGTGGATGAGTGCCATGCCTCTAGGAATTCCCTGGCTGTTCTCTGTTTGGCTTGTCGAATTTGACTGGGACAACACTACTATTATAGGACAAGCCAAACAGAGAACAGCCAGGGAATTCCTAGAGGCATGGCACTCATCCACAGACTCTATCAACAAACACATCGACCTGGACCCAATATACCGACCACTGCAGTGGACAGCTGGAACTGACAATCGGAAGCGGCAGAGACAGGCCACTATAAATGGCGGAGGAAACAGCACAGAAGCGCTTCACAGGAGGCTCCCAAGCACGGAGGATGTCCCCTAGACAGGGGACGAAACGTTTGCAACACAAATTCCCAGCTCGGCTAACAGAACCACAACAAACATTAAGATTGATAAGTCCCCAGGGCCAGACCAGATTTATCCCAGGCTGCTCCGGGAAGCGAGAAAGGAGGTTGCTAAGCTGCTGGTGAGGATCTTTGCCTCCTCACTCTTCACAGGAGTCATATCGGAGGATGGAAGGAGGCAAATGTTGTTCCTCTTTTCAAGAAGGGTAATAGGGAAATCCTGGGTAATTACAGACCAGTCAGTCTTACGTCGGTGGTCAGCAAGGTTTTGGAAAGAATTCTGAGAAATAGGATTTATGACTATTTGGAAAAGCATACCATGATTAAAGGCAGTCAGCATGGCTTTGTGAGGGGCAGGTCATGCCTCACAAATCTTATTGAGTTCTGTGAGGAGGTGTCAAGACAGGTCGTCGAGCAGTGGAGGTGTTGTATATGGATTTCAGCAAGGCATTTGATAAGGTTCCCCATGGTAGGCTCATTCATAAAGTCAGGAGGTATGGGATACTGGGAGATTTGGCTATCTGGATTCAGAATTGGCTGACTGACAGAAGGCAGAGAGTGGTTGTAGATGGAAAGTATTCTGCCTGGAGGACAGTGTTGAGTAGGGTCCCGCAGGGCTCTGTTCTTGGGCCTCTGCTCTTTGTAGTTTTTATAAATGACTTGGATGAGGAGGTTGAGGGGTGGGTTAGTAAATTTGCAGATGTCACAAAGGTTGGAGGTGCCATTGATAGTATCGAGGGCTATTGCAGGCTGCAGTGTGACATAGACAGGATACAGAGCTGGGCTGAGAAATGGCAGATGGAGTTCAACCTGGATTAATGTGAAGTGAAGCATTTTGGAAGGTCAAACTCGAATGCTGAATATAGGATTATAGACAGGATTCTTGGCAGTGTGGAGGAACAGAGGGATCTGGGTGTGCAAGTACATAGATCCCTCAAAGTTGCCACCCAAGTTGATAGGGTTGTTAAGAAAGCATATGGTGTTTTGGCTTTCATTAACAGGGGGGTCGAGTTTAAGAGCCACGAGGTTTTGCTGCAGCTCTACAAGTCCCTGGTGAGACCACACTTGGAATATTGTGTCCAGTTCTGGTCGCTCTACTATAGGAAAGATACAGAGGCTTTGGAGAGGGTGCAAAGAAGGTTTACCAGGATGCTGCCTGGACTGGAGGGCTTGTCTTATGAAGAGAGGTTGAATAAGCTCAGACCTTTCTCTCTGGAGAGAAGGAGGAAGAGAGGAGACCTGACCGAGGTGTACAAGGTAATGAGAGGCATGGATAGAGTCAATAGTCAGAGACTTTTCCCCAGGGCAGGATTGACTGGCAGGGGGGGTCATAGTTTGAAGATATTAAGAGGAAGGTATAGAGGAGACATCAGAGAGTTGTGAATGCATGGAATGTGTTACCAGCGGTGATGGTGGAAGCAGAGTTATTGGGGACATTGAAGCGACTGCTGGACATGTACATGGAGAGCAGTGAGTTGAGGGGTGCGTAGGTTAGGTTATTATATTTTACATTAGGATTAAACCTTGGTACAACATCGTGGGCCAAAGGGCCTGTTCTGTGCTGTACGTTTCTATGTTCTATGATCCTGCCCTCTTGCCCCCCTTTCCTGGATTCCCATCGCCCTTGGGGGCTGTCCTTTCAGCCCTGAGCTCTGGAATTGCCTCCGGACGAATCCTGATGCCTCTCCATTGGCTGACTCTGGCAACACTGTCATTAACACCTTGTGACCAACCAGCTCTTGGTTTCCCTGTCCCCTTCCTTTCCCACACGGGGTCTGTATTTCTTTTGGCCTGGATGTGATGTCTGCTTTGCGTTGGAGGTGCTATAGAAATGTAACTTGATGTTGTTGTGTGGTTCCTGTGACTGTGACAGTGATGTCTGTCCGAGAGGTTTAGCCAGCCTTGAGGCAGTCGATTACTGAAGTGATTGGGTTTCTTCCACAGGGAGCAGTGTGTACAAACTGTCAGCACTGGAGCTGAGCAAGATGCGAGTGGGACTCTATCTGAACCTGGGAATGGTGTGGAACCTGATGAAAGATGTTGATCACAGTGTGGAATACATCCAGAGAAGCTTGGAGATTGCAGAGTGAGAGGGAACCCCTCCATCATCCTCACCATCCGTTAGAAACTAAAGGGAAAATACAACCCGCGAACCGAGAGGGAAACCGGGGGCTGGGGGGAGTGAAAAAGCCAATGAGAGAGGCAGACAGGGATTCTGAGAAAACGCTGGCAGCTAACATAAAAGGAAATCCTAAAGTCAGCATGCAAACAGTACAGTCATAAAGTCACGGAAACAGACCCTTCGGTCCAACCCGTCCATGCTGACCAGATATCCCAACCCAATCTAGTGCCACCTGCCAGCACCCAGCCCATATCCCTCCAAACCCTTCCTATTCATATACCCATCCAAATGTCTCTTAAATGTTGCAATTGTACCAGCCTCCACCAGTTCCTCTGGCAGCTCATTCCATATACGTACCATCACTGTGTGAAAAAGTTGCCCCTTAGGTCTCTTTTATATCTTTCCCCTCTCCCCCTAAACCTAAGCCCTCTAGTTCTGGACTCCCCGACCCCAGGGAAGAGACTTTGTCTATTTACCCTATCCATGCCCCTCATGACTTTATAAACCTCTATAAGGTCACCCCTCAGCCTCCGATGCTCCAGGGAAAACAGCCCCAGCCTGTTCAGCCTCTCCCTATAGCTCACCTCCTCCAACCCTGGCAACATCCTTCTGAACCCTTTCAAGTTTCACAGCATCCTTCCTGTAGCAGGAGGCAGACAATCAGAGCCCAAGAAGGGAATATGGAGACTGACAAATGAAATCGATATTTTGCATCTGGATCAACTTTTGCCCCTTAAAGTTAACAAGGCACCGGGGGCATGAGATGAGAACCGTCCAAAGAGTTTGAAGAAACTGAGGGTAGAAAATGCAGAGGGACTGGCCACAGTATTTCAGTTTTCCCTGGATTCTGGGCAAGTGCCAGAAGATTCGGAGAATTATCAACATTCTAGTTTTGTGCAAGAAAGAGTAGTAAGGATCATCACAGCAAGGACAGTCCAGTTAGTCCAACTGCAGGAGAGGGGAAACACTGGGATACAGATATTTGGGACTGTATCAGTGATCACATGGAGACAAGGTGGGCTAGAGACACCAAGTCAGCATAGTCAGCAAAGGAGGAAGTTGTGCTGAGCTAATTTGCTGGAGTCTTTGCTATTGAAGAGGTAACAGAAAGGGTGGATGTTGGTGTCATACACATTGGTACACAAGATATTCAATACTGTGTGACACGACAGACCTTGGAGGGGAGTCAGATGTACATGGTGTGAACATGCAAACCAGACATGCTGAATGATAAGGAAGCAGAGAGTGATGGCAATGGATCAAGTTCAGGCTGGACTGAGGTGGGGGGGGGTTCAGGGTGTTCTAGCCAAGTTTCCCACGATTGGGACTCTGATGGATATTAATGATCGGGATCTTGCTGTGCAGGGGGTTAATTCCAAGTTTGCAGATGACACTAGACACTAGACTTGGAAGAATTGTAAGCTGTGTGTGGGACTCCAAAACAACACTGAGAGACTGATGAACAAGGTTAGATAATAGACAACAGACAAGAGGTGCAGGAGTAGGCCATTCAGCCCATCGAGCCTGGACCACCATTCACTATGATCATGGCTGATCATCCTTAATCAGTATCCTGTTCCTGCCTTATCTCCATAACCCTTGATTCCACAATCCTTGAGAGCTCTATCCCACTCTTTCTTAAATGAATCCAGAGACTGGGCCTCCACTGCCCTCTGGGGCAGAGCATTCCACACAGCCACCACTCTCTGGGTGAAGAAGTTTCTCCTCATCTCTGTCCTAAATGGTCTACCCTGTATATTTAAGCTGTGTCCTCTGGTTCGGCACTCACCCATCAGCGGAAACATGTTTCCTGCCTCCAGAGTGTCCAATCCTTTAATAATCTTATATGTCTCAATCAGATCCCCTCTCAGTCTTCTAAACTCAAGGGTATACAAGCCCAGTCGCTTCAGTCTTTCAGCGTAAGGTAGTCCCACCATTCCAGGAATTGACCTCGTGAACCTACGCTGCACTCCCTCAATAGCCAGAATGTCTTTCCTCAAATTTGGGGACCAGAACTGTACACAGTACTCCAGGTGTGGTCTCACCAGGGCCCTGTACAGCTGCAGAAGCACCTCTTTGCTTCTATACTCAATTCCTCTTGTTATGAAGGCCAGCATGCTATTAGCCTTCTTCACTACCTGCTGTACCTGCATGCTTACCTTCACTGACTGATGTACAAGAACACCCAGATCTCTCTGTACTGCCCCTTTACCTAAATTGATTCCATTGAGGTAGTAATCTGCCTTCTTGTTCTTGCCACCAAAGTGGATAACCATACATTTATCCACATTAAACTGCATCTGCCATGCATCTGACCACTCACCTAACTTGTCTAGGTCACCCTGTAATCTCCTAACATCCTCATCACATTTCACCCTGCCACCCAGCTTAGTATCATCAGCAAATTTGCTAATGTTATTACTAACACCATCTTCTATATCATTAATATATATTGTAAAAAGCTGCGGTCCCAGCACTGATCCCTGCGGTACCCCACTGGTCACTGCCTGCCATTCCGAAATGGAGCCGTTTATCACTACTCTTTGTTTCCTATCAGCCAACCAACGTTCAATCCAAGTTAGTACTTTGCCCCCAATACCACGCGCCCTAATTTTGCTCACTAACCTCCTATGTGGGACTTTATCAAAAGCCTTCTGAAAGTCCAGGTACACTACATCTACTGGAATACAGGGAGAACTAGGCATTTGGATACAGAACTGGCTCAAAGGTAGAAGACAGAGGGTGGTGGAGGAGGGTTGTTTTTCAGACTGGAGGCCTGTGACCAGTGGAGTGCCACAAGGATCAGTGCTGGGCCCTCTACTTTTTGACATTTACATGAATGATTTGGATGCGAGCATAAGAGATACAGTTAGTAAGTTTGCAGATGACATCAAAATTGGAGGTGTAGTGGACAGCAAAGAGGGTTACCTCAGATTACAACAGGATCTGGACCAGATGGGCCAATGGGCCAAAGGGCTGAGGAGTGGCAGATGTGGTTTAATGCAGAGCAGTGTGAGGTGCTGTACTTTGATCAGAAGAGCATTGAAAGACAATATAAAGTTGGGGGTATAATTGTAAAGGGGGTGCAGGAGCACAGGGAGCTGGGGAGTATACGTCACAGATCGCTGAAGGTGGCAGGACCAGGGGAGAGAGTAGTTAATAAAGCAGGCAGTATCCTCGGCTTTATCACCGGGGCAGAGAGTACAATAGCAGGGGGGTGATGTTGAACTTGTCCAGGACCCTTGTTGGTCCTCAGCTGGAGTATTGTGTACAGGGTGTGGGCCCCACATTATAGGAAAGATGGGAATGCATTGGAGAGAGTGCAGAAAGTGATTTACAGGAATGGTTTCCGGAATGAGAAATTTCAGGGATGGGGTTTGAAGGTGTTGGATCTGTTCTCCCCAGAGAGAGGGCGGCTGAGAGGGAGATCTGATAGAGGTTTTCAAAATCAGGAGCAGGGCTGGACAGAGCAGACAGGGAGAAACAGTTCCCCTTTATAAAAGGAACAACAACACGAGTGCACAGATTTAAAATAATTTGCAAACAAGCCAAGGGTGATGTGAGAAAGAACCTTCACACACAGTGAGTAACTCGGGTCTGAAAGGCACAGCCTGGAACGATGGTGGAGGCAGGTTCAATGGAAACATCCAAGAGGGAATTGGATGGTTATTTGGATGGAAATGTTGTGGGGAAAATGGCAGGAGATTGGCCCTGGATAATAGAACCTGTACACAGATTTGGGAATTTACGTTGATTTTTAATGTGGCTGAAAGAAAAATTAGGATTCTCCAATTGGATAAACACTCCCTCAGCAATGACCCTCCGACAGTGCCCACTCCCTCAGCACTGACCCTCCAACAGTGCGGCACTCCCTCAGCGCTGACCCTCTGACAGTGCCCACTCCCTCAGCACTGACCCTCCGACAGTGCAGTACTCCCTCTGGCATGGTCAGTGGGTCAGTACAAAGCGCAGGTCAGAGTGCTATCAGATCTGTACAATGTAATTCAGGCTCGAGGGGCAGAATGGCCTCCTCCTGTCCATTATGACGGTTTGGTTTTCTTGCTGGTGTTGGACCCTTGGGTCTGGAGTTCTACCCGTGAAGTCTTTCTGATGCTCCCCCTCTGGTCGCTGTTCCTTGTGGAACAACCCGAATCCCTTTGAGGAACATTCCTGCAGATATTCAGCCATGTTCCCATCGCTATAGAAACCTCAAGTTGTCCTCGTTTTCCCAGTTGGACGTGGGGAATTGGAAGCAGAGGAATTGGAGGGTCACCGAGATATGGGGGGGGAGAGGGAGTGAGGAGAGGGGTGATAGGGACAGGGTGGCAGACGGGGGTTTGGGGTGGAGATGTGGGTTGAGCTGGAACTGGGTCTGGGTCTGGGTCTGGGTCTGGGTCTGGGTCTGGGACTAGAGGCTGGGTATGGGAAGTGTCGCTGGGTCTGGGTCTGGGATGTGTCTCTGGGTCTGGGGTGTGTCTCTGGGTCTGGGTCTGGGGTGTGTCGCTGGGTCTGGGTCTGGGGTGTGTCTCTGGGTCTGGGGTGTGTCTCTGGGTCTGGGTCTGGGGTGTGTCTCTGGGTCTGGGTCTGGGTCTGGGGTGTGTCTCTGGGTCTGGGTCTGGGGTGTGTCTCTGGGTCTGGGTCTGGGTCTGGGGTGTGTCTCTGGGTCTGGGTCTGGGGTGTGTCTCTGGGTCTGGGGTGTGTCTCTGGGTCTGGGTCTGGGGTGTGTCTCTGGGTCTGGGTCTGGGTCTGGGGTGTGTCTCTGGGTCTGGGTCTGGGGTGTGTCTCTGGGTCTGGGTCTGGGGTGTGTCTCTGGGTCTGGGGTGTGTCTCTGGGTCTGGGGTGTGTCTCTGGGTCTGGGTCTGGGGTGTGTCTCTGGGTCTGGGGTGTGTCTCTGGGTCTGGGTCTGGGGTGTGTCGCTGGGTCTGGGTCTGGGGTGTGTCTCTGGGTCTGGGGTGTGTCTCTGGGTCTGGGTCTGGGGTGTGTCTCTGGGTCTGGGTCTGGGTCTGGGGTGTGTCTCTGGGTCTGGGTCTGGGGTGTGTCTCTGGGTCTGGGTCTGGGTCTGGGGTGTGTCTCTGGGTCTGGGTCTGGGGTGTGTCTCTGGGTCTGGGGTGTGTCTCTGGGTCTGGGTCTGGGGTGTGTCTCTGGGTCTGGGTCTGGGTCTGGGGTGTGTCTCTGGGTCTGGGTCTGGGGTGTGTCTCTGGGTCTGGGTCTGGGGTGTGTCTCTGGGTCTGGGGTGTGTCTCTGGGTCTGGGGTGTGTCTCTGGGTCTGGGGTGTGTCTCTGGGTCTGGGTCTGGGGTGTGTCTCTGGGTCTGGGGTGTGTCTCTGGGTCTGGGTCTGGGGTGTGTCTCTGGGTCTGGGTCTGGGGTGTGTCGCTGGGTCCGGGGTGTGTTGCTGGGGCTGGGTCTGGGGTGTGTCTCTGGGGCTGGGTCTGGGGTGTGTCTCTGGGTCTGGGTCTGGGGTGTGTCTCTGGGTCTGGGTCTGGGGTGTGTCTCTGGGTCTGGGGTGTGTCTCTGGGTCTGGGTCTGGGGTGTGTCTCTGGGTCTGGGGTGTGTCTCTGGGTCTGGGTCTGGGGTGTGTCTCTGGGTCCGGGGTGTGTTGCTGGGGCTGGGTCTGGGGTGTGTCTCTGGGTCTGGGGTGTGTCTCTGGGTCTGGGGTGTGTCTCTGGGTCTGGGTCTGGGGTGTGTCTCTGGGTCTGGGTCTGGGGTGTGTCTCTGGGTCTGGGGTGTGTCTCTGGGTCTGGGTCTGGGGTGTGTCTCTGGGTCTGGGTCTGGGGTGTGTCTCTTGGTCTGGGTCTGGGGTGTGTTGCTGGGTCTGGGGTGTGTCTCTGGGTCTGGGTCTGGGGTGTGTCTCTGGGTCTGGGTCTGGGGTGTGTCTCTGGGTCTGGGTCTGGGGTGTGTCTCTGGGTCTGGGGTGTGTCTCTGGGTCTGGGTCTGGGGTGTGTCTCTGGGTCTGGGGTGTGTCTCTGGGTCTGGGTCTGGGGTGTGTCTCTGGGTCTGGGTCTGGGGTGTGTCTCTGGGTCTGGGTCTGGGGTGTGTCTCTGGGTCTGGGGTGTGTCTCTGGGTCTGGGGTGTGTCTCTGGGTCTGGGTCTGGGGTGTGTCGCTGGGTCTGGGTCTGGGGTGTGTCGCTGGGTCTGGGGTGTGTCTCTGGGTCTGGGTCTGGGGTGTGTCTCTGGGTCTGGGGTGTGTCGCGCTGTCGGAGGACAGGCCTGTCTCATTGCTGGTGTTTTGGTGACAGGTTCCTGTTTGTTATCCTTTGTCCCTCAGAGAGAACGGGCTGTTTTCCGACCTCCATCGAGCACATTATTACCTGGGCTGTATCCACCAGGCAGACGGCCAGTTCACAGACGCTATCCACAGGTTCCAGTTGGCACATGAGAGCGCGGGCCGAGCAAAACTACCGTCCGAGCAGAGTGAGAGTCTGACCAGCCTGGGCGAGGTGTGTCTGCCAGGGGCTATCCACATGGGCACATAACCCACACCCTCCACTACCAACCCCACAGGGAGGGGGGTACAGGGGGGGAACACTGACCCCACAGGGAGGGGGGTACAGGGGGGGAACACTGACCCCACAGGGAGGGGGGTACAGGGGGGGAACACTGACCCCACAGGGAGGGGGGTACAGGGGGGGAACACTGACCAAACAGGGAGGGGGTACAGGGGGAACACTGACCCCACAGGGAGGGGGTACAGGGGGGGAACACTGACCCCACAGGGAGGGGGGTACAGGGGGAACACTGACCCCACAGGGAGGGGGGTACAGGGGGGGAACACTGACCCCACAGGGAGGGGGGTACAGGGGGGGGAACACTGACCCCACAGGGAGGGGGGTACAGGTGGGGGAACACTGACCAAACAGGGAGGGGGGTACAGGGGGGGGAACACTGACCCCACAGGGAGGGGGGTACAGGGGGGGAACACTGACCAAACAGGGAGGGGGGTACAGGGGGGGAACACTGACCCCACAGGGAGGGGGGTACAGGGGGAACACTGACCCCACAGGGAGGGGGTACAGGGGGAACACTGACCCCACAGGGAGGAGGTACAGGGGGGGAACACTGACCCCACAGGGAGGGGGTTACAGGGGGGGGAACACTGACCCCACAGGGAGGGGGGTACAGGGGGGGAACACTGACCAAACAGGGAGGGGGGTACAGGGGGAACACTGACTCCACAGGGAGGGGGGTACAGGGGGGGAACACTGACCCCACAGGGAGGGGGGTACAGGGGGAACACTGACTCCACAGGGAGGGGGGTACAGGGGGAACACTGACCCCACAGGGAGGGGGGTACAGGGGGGGAACACTGACCCCACAGGGAGGGGGGTACAGGGGGAACACTGACTCCACAGGGAGAGGGGTACAGGGGGGGAACACTGACCCCACAGGGAGGGGGGTACAGGGGGGGAACACTGACCAAACAGGGAGGGGGGTACAGGGGGAACACTGACCCCACAGGGAGGGGGGTACAGGGGGGGAACACTGACCAAACAGGGAGGGGGGTACAGGGGGAACACTGACTCCACAGGGAGGGGGGTACAGGGGGGGAACACTGACCCCACAGGGAGGGGGGTACAGGGGGAACACTGACTCCACAGGGAGGGGGGTACAGGGGGAACACTGACCCCACAGGGAGGGGGGTACAGGGGGGGAACACTGACCCCACAGGGAGGGGGGTACAGGGGGAACACTGACTCCACAGGGAGAGGGGTACAGGGGGGGAACACTGACCCCACAGGGAGGGGGGTACAGGGGGGGAACACTGACCCCACAGGGAGGGGGGTACAGGGGGGGGAACACTGACCCCACAGGGAGGGGGGTACAGGGGGGGAACACTGACCCCACAGGGAGGGGGGTACAGGGGGGGAACACTGACCCCACAGGGAGGGGGGTACAGGGGGGGAACACTGACCCCACAGGGAGTGGGGTACAGGGGGGGAACACTGACCCCAAAGGGAGGGGGGTACAGGGGGAACACTGACCCCACAGGGAGGGGGGTACAGGGGGGGAACACTGACCCCACAGGGAGGGGGGTACAGGGGGGGGAACACTGATGCCACAGGGAGAGGGGTACAGGGGGAACACTGACCAAACAGGGAGGGGGGTACAGGGGGAACACTGACCAAACAGGGAGGGGGGTACAGGGGGAACACTGACCCCACAGGGAGGGGGGTACAGGGGGGGGAACACTGACCCCACAGGGAGGGGGGTACAGGGGGGGAACACTGACCCCACAGGGAGGGGGGTACAGGGGGGGAACACTGACCCCACAGGGAGGGGGGTACAGGGGGGGAACACTGACCCCACAGGGAGGGGGGTACAGGGGGAACACTGACCCCACAGGGAGGGGGGTACAGGGGGAACACTGACCCCACAGGGAGGGGGGTACAGGGGGGGAACACTGACCAAACAGGGAGGGGGGTACAGGGGGAACACTGACTCCACAGGGAGGGGGGTACAGGGGGGGAACACTGACCCCACAGGGAGGGGGGTACAGGGGGAACACTGACTCCACAGGGAGGGGGGTACAGGGGGAACACTGACCCCACAGGGAGGGGGGTACTGGGGGGGAACACTGACCCCACAGGGAGGGGGGTACAGGGGGAACACTGACTCCACAGGGAGAGGGGTACAGGGGGGGAACACTGACCCCACAGGGAGGGGGGTACAGGGGGGGGAACACTGACCCCACAGGGAGGGGGGTACAGGGGGGGGAACACTGACCCCACAGGGAGTGGGGTACAGGGGGGGAACACTGACCCCACAGGGAGGGGGGTACAGGGGGGGAACACTGACCCCACAGGGAGGGGGGTACAGGGGGGGAACTCTGACCCCACAGGGAGTGGGGTACAGGGGGGGAACACTGACCCCACAGGGAGGGGGGTACAGGGGGAACACTGACCCCACAGGGAGGGGGGTACAGGGGGGGAACACTGACCCCACAGGGAGGGGGGTACAGGGGGGGGAACACTGATGCCACAGGGAGAGGGGTACAGGGGGAACACTGACCAAACAGGGAGGGGGGTACAGGGGGAACACTGACCAAACAGGGAGGGGGGTACAGGGGGAACACTGACCAAACAGGGAGGGGGGTACAGGGGGAACACTGACCAAACAGGGAGAGGGGTACAGGGGGAACTCTGACCCCACAGGGAGGGGGGTACAGGGGGAACACTGATGCCACAGGGAGGGGGGTACAGGGGGAACACTGACCAAACAGGGAGAGGGGTACAGGGGGAACACTGATGCCACAGGGAGGGGGGTACAGGGGGAACACTGACCAAACAGGGAGGGGGGTACAGGGGGAACACTGATGCCACAGGGAGGGGGGTACAGGGGGAACACTGACCCCACAGGGAGGGGGGGTACAGGGGGACACTGACCCCACAGGGAGGGGGTACGGGGGGAACACTGACCCCAAAGGGAGGGGGGTACAGGGGGAACACTGACCCCACAGGGAGAGGGTACAGGGGGGACCCTGACCCCACAGGGAGGGTGATGGGGTGAGTACGTGGCAGTGAGTATTAGCTGCGGTGCTTTCTGGGGGCTGACTCTCTCCTCACTGTCTCCTGACTGTCTTCAGGTCTACCTGATGCTCGGAGAGTTCGCCAATGCGAAGGTGTATTTGCAGAAAGCTCTGTCCCTGGTACCACCCACTCACCGAGAGCACAACACCATCAGGAAGCACCTGAGGAGAGGTCAGTGCCATCTGGGAATATCACCCAGGGTGGGGACAGTGTGGGCACTACAGACCCCAGTGTGGGGTCAGTGTGGGCACTACAGACCCCAGGGTGGGGACAGTGTGGGCACTACAGACCCCAGTGTGGGGTCAGTGTGGGCACTACAGACCCCAGGGTGGGGACAGTGTGGGCACTACAGACCCCAGTGTGGGGTCAGTGTGGGCACTACAGACCCCAGGGTGGGGACAGTGTGGGCACTACAGACCCCAGTGTGGGGTCAGTGTGGGCACTACAGACCCCAGTGTGGGGTCAGTGTGGGCACTACAGACCCCAGGGTGGGGACAGTGTGGGCACTACAGACCCCAGTGTGGGGTCAGTGTGGGCACTACAGACCCCAGGGTGGGGACAGCGTGGGCACTGCAGACCCCAGTGTCGCGTCAGTGTGGGCACTGCAGACCCCAGGGTGGGGTCAATTGGGAGAGGGCACAGACTGAGCGCTTAATTTTGAAACCTCCCAAAGTTTACAAGGAGAAAATTGGGGTGAAATGTACTGAGAAGGTGGTTTTCCACAGGAAGGGTTTGATATAAGAAGTGAGGGAGAGATAAATAAATGTGAAATCATCAATGTCAAAGAGCTGAGGAATTCTCAGCTAAAAGACCAAAGAGATTTTGTTCATCTTTAGCGTTCTGATCCTGCCCAGACACAGGGCTCAATGAGGTCTGAACAAACCCTCCACTCAAACGCCAATACAATTCACTCCCCGTGATATCAAGGAACAGTTGGAGACACTGGATACTGCAAAGGCTATGGGCCCTGATAATATTCTGGCAATAGCACTGAAGACTTGTGGCTGCTTCCCTAGCCAAGCTGTTCCAGTACAGTTACTATATTAGCATCTACCCGCCAATGTGGATAATTGCCCAGGTATGTCCTTTACACAAAAAGTAGGAGAAATCCAACCCGGCCAATTCCTGCCCCATCAGTCTCCTCTTGATCCTCAGTAAAGTGATGGACGGTGTCAGTAACAGAGCTACCAAGCAGCACCTGCTCAGCAATAACCTGCTCAGTGACCTGCCCAGTTTGGGTTCCCCCAGGGTCACTCAGCTCCTGACCTCATTACAGCCTCAAACATGGACAAAAGAGCTGGATTCCAGGGGGGAGGGGAGAGGGACAGACCCTTAACATCAAGGCTGGATTCGACTGAGTGTGGCATCAAGGAGCCCTGGCAAAACTGGAATCAATGGGAATCAGGGGGCAACACTCCACTGGTTAGAGTCAGGCCTGACACACAGGAAGATGGTTGTGGTTGTGGAAGGTCAGTCATCTCAGCCCCAGGACATCTCTGCAGGAGTCCCTCAGGGTAGTGTCCTCGGCCCAACCACCTCCAGCTGCTCCAAACCCACCTCTGACCTTCTGATGGAGGCAAGTTGATGGGGTGAGGGGTGAGTTCTTGGCTAGCATTACAGCTTAATGATTCCTGATGTAGTTGAGTGTAACCTGTGCTGCATTGGCCATTGAGACCTACAGCACAGATGAAGACCCTTCGGCCCATCGAGACTCACTGGTCAATCAGCCTAAGTATTTTGAACAGCAGTGTCTGGTGTTACAGTTTGTAAACTCTGGACTCTGTGTGTGTGTGTGTGTTTTGTGTCTGTGTGTGTGTGTCTGTGTGTGTGTTTGTGTGTGTCTGTGTGTGTGTGTGTGTGTGTGTTTTGTGTCTGTGTGTGTGTGTGTTTGTGTGTGTGTGTTTTGTGTGTGTGTGTGTGTTTGTGTGTGTCTGTGTGTGTGTGTCTGTGTGTGTGTTTGTGTGTGTCTGTGTGTTTGTGTCTGTGTGTGTGTGTGTCTGTGTGTGTGTGTGTTTTGTGTGTGTCTGTGTATTTGTGTCTGTGTGTCTGTGTCTGTGAGTCTGTCTGTGTGTGTGTCTGTGTGTGTGTGTGTGTTTTGTGTGTGTGTGCGTGCGTGTGTGTGTCTGTGTGTGTGTCTGTGTCTGTGTGTGTGTGTGTCTGTGTCTGTCTGTGTGTGTGTCTGTCTGTGTGTGTCTGTGTCTGTCTGTGTGTGTGTGTGTCTGTGTGTGTGTGTGTGTTTTGTGTGTGTGTGTGTGTCTGTGTCTGTGTCTGTGTGTGTGTGTGTCTGTGTCTGTGTGTGTGTGTCTGTCTGTGTGTGTGTGTGTCTGTGTCTGTGTGTGTGTGTCTGTCTGTGTGTGTGTGTGTGTGTGTGTGTCTGTGTGTGTGTGTCTGTGTGTGTGTGTGTGTCTGTGTCTGTGTGTGTGTGTCTGTCTGTGTGTCTGTGTGTGTGTGTGTGTGTCTGTGTGTGTGTGTCTGTCTGTCTGTGTGTCTGTGTGTGTGTGTGTGTGTCTGTGTGTGTGTGTCTGTCTGTGTGTGTGTCTGTCTGTGTGTGTGTCTGTCTGTGTGTGTGTGTGTCTGTGTCTGTGTGTGTCCCTGTGCAGCCATGAAGGGGATAGAGTTACAGGAGTCTCTGTCTACGCTGCCTCCTGATCACCATCGCGGGACAATGAGGATCTACGAGAAACTCGGTGATCTCTGCTGTAAAGTGACAGGTTACCAGCGAGGCCTGGAGTATTATCAGAAGCAGGTACGCTCAATCATTGCTTCCAGAATGTTCCCTGAGCTACTGAGTATTTCTGTGATAATGATAACGAGCCCTTGTTGTCGGAGGAGGTGCTGGTTTAGTAACCCAAAGCTCTGGGACTTGGGTTCAAATCCAGGTTCAGCAGCTGGTGCTGTTTCAGTGAGTCAGTCTGAAACACAGAGCTGGTGTCAGCGTGGCTGATCACGAAACCATCAACATTTCAATCCGCTTCACAAATTCCCATGGGGAAAGGGGAAGCTACTGTCCACTCCCAGGCCTGGTCAACATGGTTTATAGATTGACATCTGGAATGAGCATATTTTTAAATTCATTCACAGAATGAGGGTGTCTCTGCCTGGGCAGCATTTATTGCCCATCCTCCAATTACCCAGAGGGCAGTGAAGGGGGGAGATGGGATGGAAGGGTGACCAGGGATTAAGGGAAGAAGCTGGAGGTTCTCTTGTGGAGAGAATGTAGGGAACCACCAGGAAATGCAGAGAGTTCTTTAGGAAGTAGGTCTGTTATTTGCAAACAAAAAACCGTGAGACTGAGAAAGCAGATTCTCGAATGTCCCCGAACCTCTGTGGATTTTTATTTTTTTACTCATGTTTCTGTTAGCTTATCAGCATGTCCAACTATATTAACCAAAGTACCTCACTCTAGCTACACAATAAACTAGTGATGTTAGTTCCCATTATCTCTTTAGTTGTACATTCTACTTAATGTTATTCTAATGTCACGGTTAGATATTTATTGCTAACTGTGCTACAGTGATCTTCCATTCCTGACTAACCTGTCATGATAGATATTTGGCTATTCCATCTGTTACAATAGTCCCCTGTCTCAAGCTGACTCTACTAACTATTAATGAGATATTTTAATGTCATGTCCCAAATATTTACGGTCCCAATCCTGTCTTAACAGAGAAACTTGCTTTTTTATTTGTGTTATCTCATCTCGCCATAGTGACCTTTCAGCCTTAACCTTACTCTGCTAATTGGTGTAAGAATGTTCCACCGTGGTTATCCCATCCTGCCTCCCACAGAACACAGATTCCCAGTGGGCTTCATGCTTTAACCTTTCCCATGCTTTGTGTTCTTTCTTCTCCATAGTTCACGGGCAATGTGATGAAGGAAAGGCTGCAAGGAATCTAGATCTCAGTGCCTGGGAGGGTGGGAGAGGCCGAAAACCTCTTTACACTGAAGACAGACGTAGGCGTAGAAATAGGGGACAGCACGGTGGCACAGTGGTTAGCACTGCTGCCTCACAGCACCAGAGACCTGGGTTCAGTTCCCACCTCAGGCGACTCTCTGTGTGGAGTTTGCACATTCTCCCCGTGTCTGCGTGGGTTTCCTCCGGGTGCTCTGGTTTCCTCCCACACTCCAAAGATTAGGTTAGGTGAGTTGGCCATGGGAAATTGCCCACAGTGTTAGGTGAAGGGGTAAATGTAGGGGAATGGCTCTGGGTGGGTTGCTCTTCGGAGGGTCGGTGTGGACTTGTTGGGCCGAAGGGCCTGTTTCCACACTGTAGGGAATCTAATCAAAACACTTGGCTAAATGCCAGAGAATGGGATTAGAATGGTTAGGTGGCTGGTTTTGACCAGCACGGAGCCAATGGGCTGAAGCCCCTGTTTCTGTGCTGTAGATGTCTATAACTCTGTGCCTCCTGTTTTTGTAACTGAGTATTCTCATTCTGAACTCCTGTCTATCTCCCGATTGTAGCTGGCGTGTGCAGACACCCTGAAACTGCCTGATGAGGAACGGGCAATGATTTACTTCTCCTTAGGCAGTACCTACTTTGACCTGAAGGATTATAAACAGGCCATCAGTCACTATGAAACAGAACTGACCTTCCAGGAGGACCGCCCTCGAGAGGTAGGTGAACGGACTTCGCCGATTCGTGGACTGTCTGCTTTGGGACTCACTGCTAACTCATCAACACACACCCCCCTCTCTTCACTGACGGCACTTACACCTCCCCCCTCCCCCCCACCCCCAGCCCCCCCCCCCCCCCCCCTCCCCCCTCCCCCCCAGCCTTTCAAAACGAGCAAGCAATACTGAAAATCTATCTGCCAGTGTAACATCTTTACTTATGAAGG
Source organism: Chiloscyllium punctatum (assembly GCF_047496795.1). Classification (NCBI taxonomy): domain Eukaryota; kingdom Metazoa; phylum Chordata; class Chondrichthyes; order Orectolobiformes; family Hemiscylliidae; genus Chiloscyllium; species Chiloscyllium punctatum. The sequence goes on along the minus strand of NC_092746.1, from coordinate 129,738,863 downwards.
GAGGGTGACATGAGGCCAGTTAGGGGACATTACAGGCCAGACAGCTCCTCATCTGTCATCGGGAAAGTGTTTGAGTCTATTTCAAGGATATAACAGCCATTTTGAAATATATAATACGATCAGGCAGAGTCAGATTCATGGCTTCATGGAGAGGGAGAAGTCCGACTGACAAATTTATTAGCGTTCTTTGATAAATAAAGATAAATACAGTGAATGTGATATATGTAGATTTTCACAAGGTGTTTAATAAGGTATCATGCATTGGGCTCTTAATAACAGTAGAGCCCATAGTCAGAAATAGAAATTGCCGGAAACGCAGGACTCTGACTTCTCTCCACAGATGCTGCCAGACCTGCTGGGTTTTTCCAGCAATTCCTATTTTTGTTTCTGATTTATAGCATCCAGAACCCATGGTGTTGGGGGCAGAGAACGGAGAGAAGATTGGCTGTCTAATAGAAAACTGAGAGTTGGGATACCAGAGGACAGCAACCAGTAACTAGTGGTGTGCCCCAGAGATCAGGGAGCATGGAACGGTACAGCACAGGAACAGGCCCTTCGGCCCATGATGCTGTGCTGAACATGATACCAAATTGAACTGATCCCTTCTGCCTGCCCTTACTCCATATCCCTTCATCCTTTGCATATTCATGAGCTTAGCTAAACCTCCCTTAAACAGCCCTGTTGTACCTGCCTCCACCAACGCCCCAGGAAGTGTGCACCACACTCTTACAACTCTCTTTGTAAAAAACCTGCCCCTCACATCCCCTTTGAACTTTCCCCCTCTCGCCTCAAATGCACGCTGCCTTAGCATTAGACATTTCAACTCTGGGAAAGAGATTCTGACCACCAACCCTACCTTCGCATCACATCTATTCAGGCTGACTTCGACAGATTAGTGACTGAGGGAGTGATGGGCAGGGAGGGGGGTGTAAATGTGGGGGGTTACAGGGATAGGTTGGGGGGGGGGGCGGTGTTGTGGGTGAGATGCTCTTTGGGGGGTTGATGAAGACCCGAATGGCCTCTCACCACATTGTAAGGGTTCTACAGATAATCAGGTCAGCCATTGTGTCGCCAAACAGCACAGGAGACAGGAGGGGCTGAATGGCCATTTCCTGTCTACACTGGGATATGGCACAGCCTGTATCACAGGGGCACAAACTCTGAGGGCCCTCCATCTATCATCACCGCCTCCACCTCCACCAATCAGATGGCGCAGTGTCTGCGGACAGGGAGGGCAGCTACACCAATTCAGGAGTTGCTGACAAATCACTCCATTTCTCTGCAGAAGTGCAAGACATGGCTCCACCTGGCAGCGGCCAAGGAAATGGATGGCACTGGGAGCATTGAGGTCGACCGCTGCTATCAGAATGCACTACAACTCGCTAAGGAGAGCAACGATCCCAGACTCCAGGTACAGTGACCTCTGACCCACCCTGAGGGGTGTGGGTTACAGTGACCTCTGACCCACCCTGAGGGGTGTGGGTTACAGTGACCCCTGACCCACCCTGAGGGGTGTGGGTTACAGTGACCTCTGACCCACCCTGAGGGGTGTGGGTTACAGTGACCTCTGACCCACCCTGAGGGGTGGGGGTTACAGTGACCTCTGACCCACCCTGAGGGGTGTGGGTTACAGTGACCCCGATCCGCCCTGAGGGGTGTGAGTTACAGTGACCCCTGACCCACCGTGAGGGGCGTGGGTTACAGTGACCCAGACCCACGCTAAATGGTGTGGGTTATAGTGACCCCTGACCCACCCTGAGGGGTGGGGGTTGCAGTGACCTCTGACCCACCCTGAAGGGTGTGAGTTACAGTGACCTCTGACCCACCCTGAAGGGTGTGGGTTACAGTGACCTTTGACGCACCCTGAGGGCCGTGGGTTACAGTGACCTCTGACTCACCCTGAGAGGCGGGAGTTACAGTGATCTCTGACCCACCCTGAGGGGCAGGGGTCACAGTTATCCCAGACCCACCCTGAGGGGCGAGGGTTACAGTGACCCCTGGCCGACCCTTAGGGGTGAGGGGTCATTTTGGGGTACAATGCTGTGGTCTACATGTGACTCCAGACCCACAGGAATACGGCTGACTCTCAACTGCCCCCTGGGTAATATGGGCTGGGCAATAAATGTGTGTGTGTCTGACACATGTCACTGTACCAGAGACACTGAGGGGGTGGGCCGGGGCTGATTTCCTGCCACCAGTGACACAGTCTGGAATAATTATCACCCACCACCCACCAGCTCTGTTCTCTATTCCCTAACCAGCATGGCCAGGGATGTCTGGAGCAGGTGGGAGTTGAACCTGGGGTTCTTTGGCTCAGAGATGGGGACATTACCACTGCACCACAAGGACCATCCGTTCAGCTGCGTGTCAGTGTTGGGGTATCCCTTAGTCTCACACACAAGTTGGCTCACTGTCCATTTCCCAACTCTTCAACAGATCTTTAAAACCCAATTCATGGACTCCCCAACAATCCTGGGATTTACTCAAACTTCCTATCCAATTCCCTTTTCAACTTTCATATTGACCCTAATTCCACTGCCCATTTCCATCAGCAGATTCCAGATCCCCACAGACCAGAGGAGAGACTTGGTGGTACTGTCACTGAGCTAGGAATCGAGAAACTCGGGTAAATGTTCTGGGTTCCTGGCTTTGAATCCCACCATGGATTCAGTAAAAATCTGGAATTACGGGTCTAATGATGACCATGAATCCACTAGGAGAAAGTGAGGACTGCAGACGCTGGAGATCAGAGCTGAAAATGTGTTGCTGGAAAAGCGCAGCAGGTCAGGCAGCATCCAAGGAGCAGGAGAATCGATTACCAATTGTTGGGAAAATCCCATCTGGGTCACTAAAGTCCCTTAGGGGATGGAAACTGCCATCCTTACCTGGTCTGGCCTACACGTGACTCCAGACCCACTGCAATGTGGGTGACTCTTAACTGCCCTCTGGGTAATTAGGGACGGGTAGTAAATACTGGCCGAACCAGTGACACCCTCATCCCATGAACAAATAATAAAAAGTAAAACCGACTTTGTGTAATAATCTCTGGCATGTACTTGCTTTGGTGCTTTACCTCCACTTTATTCAATTGGAATATTCGGCACTCATCGGGATTGACTGAGAGTGTTGCCATGGTGACACTGTTGTAACTACCTTCACTAATTTTATGAGAAAAGGTCTGTGCAAATGTACACATTCTCCACCTGGTCCCTAGTGCTGGACAATACCCCCCCCCCCCACCCCCCAACAGGAGACAGTGAGGACTGCAGATGCTGGAGATCAGAGTTGAGAGTGTGTTGCTGGAAAAGCGCAGCAGGTCAGGCAGCATCCAAGGAGCAGGAGAATCGACGTTTCGGGCATGAGCCCTTCTCCAGGTCTCTACCTCTGAGCCAGGATACTGGGGGTCATGTCCCAGCCGTCCCGGAGTTGTGTGGTTAGCATCTTTGTGAATTTTAAAAGTAGTGATGGGACACTAAGAAGCTTCCATAACATGGACCCATCATCTGTGGTTAACTTGGGAGCTTGAAGGTACCATCACCCTTCAAGAAAAGGCATAGAGATAATCATTTCAAAGAACATGGAACAGTACAGGCCCTTCGGCCCTTCATGTTGTGCTGGCCTTCTATTCTACTCTAAGATCAGGCAAGATCTTGAATAGTATTGCTGACAAATACATATAATGGTTTTCCATGGCGAATTGGTATTCTTGCAAATGGTCCTGATCATTGGTAGGAGAGAAGCTTAAGCAAGTGGCAAGGTGGCTCAGTGGTTAGTACTGCTGCCTCAGCGCCAGGGACCCGGGTTCGATTCCCACCTCAGACGACTGTCTGTGTGGAGTTTGCACATTCTCCCCGTGTCTGCGTGGGTTTCCTCCCACGATCCAAAGATGTGCAGGCCAGATGGATTGACCATGCTAAATTACCAAGTCAGGGGTAAAAATAGGGTGGGGGAATGGGTCTGGGTGGGTTACTCTTTGGAGGGGCAGTGTGGACTTGCTGGGCCGAAGGGCCACTTTCCACGCTGTAGGGAATCTAATCTAAAATGTGTGCCAATTATTCAGGAATACTCAAAAAATATATCGTTGTACAAAAATAGGCAGCAGGTTGGAATATTTGACAGACCGTTTTAAAAAAATGCAATGAATAGCCAAAAGGTTCGAGGATGAGAGAAAGCTACCCAGGAACAGACAGTAAGTTTCTCTCAACAGAGTTAACAAGGAGGGTCAGTGTGGACTTGTTGGGCCGAAGGGCCTGTTTCCACACTGTAGGGAATCTAATCTCATCTAATCTAAGTGAGTGTTAGTCCCATGGAGAGGGAGACTGGCGAGGAATGAACAGAAGGAAAGGGCAGGCAAATTGGGCAGGTATTTAACACAAGGCTTCACTGTACAGGATACAGTAACATCACTGAGCAGCGATAGATCAGCAAATGGAAGGACAGGAACTCAGGAGAATCACAGAGGGCAGAGATTTGGGTACGTTGTTGGGGAGTACCAGGTACTGCTGTGCTTTGTCCCAGGGTCTTAAAAGAAAGCAGATTGAACAGTACAGCCCAAGAACAGGGCTTTTCATGCACCATGTCTAGTGCCATTCCAAACTGCTCCCTAATGCCTGCACATGGTCCATGTACCCCTCTGTTCCCTACCTGTCTAAATGTGTCTGTCTAAATGCCTCCTAAACATTGCTATTGTATCTGCTGCTACCATCCCCTAAGTACATCTCCTTTAAACTTTCCCCCTCTGACCTTAAACCAATGGCCCCTCGAACATTTCCACCCTGGGACAAAGGTCCTGTTTATCCACCCAGTCCATGCCTCTCACAAACACATCAACAACATCCTGACTGGTATAACGTTCACCGAAGAGGAAAAGAACAACACCAGACTCCCCCCTTCTGAGACGTCTCAGTAGAACAAAACGTCAATGGAGAGCTGCAGACCAGTGTCTACAGGAGAGCCCCACACACACACACACACACACACACACACAGACCAGATACTCAACTACAGGAGCAATTATCCCAACGTCCACAAACAGAGCTGCATCAGGACATTCTTTAAATGAGCCACAACACAATGCAGCATAGACTCATAGAGATGTACAGCACGGAAACAGACCCTTCGGTCCAACCCATCCATGGCGACCAGCTATCCCAACACAATCTAGTCCCACCTGCCAGCACCCGGCCCATATCCCTCCAAACCCTTCCTATTCATATACCCATCCAGCTGTTGCAACTGTACCAGCCGCCACCACTTCCTCTGGCACCCAGGAACTACAAGAAGCCAAGAAAAACCACGTGTACAACATATTCAGGAACAACGGGTACCTAGTCAGCACAGTCCACCGACTGGCACACAACAGACCCAAATACACAGACACAACACACCCAGAGACTCTCGCCACCCTGCCACTACATCAAAGACACCTTGGAGATGATGACCAGATTATTCTGACCCTTTGGTATCATGATCGCTCACAAACCTACCAACACACTGAAACAGCTCCTGATGAACCTCAAGGACCCTATACCAACAACCAACTGAATGAATGGCACATGCAAATTACCCTGCAAGGACTGTAACTAACACTCCATTAGACAGACAGACAGGAAACTAGCCACCAGCACACATGAGCACCAACTAGTCACCAAAAGACATGACCCAGTCTCACCGGTATCCTTACACACAGACAAAGAACTGGGACAAACATCCATCCGAGGAGAGGCTATACAAAGGCACACACGGGAATTTCTAGAGGCGTGGCATTCAGACCGGAACTCCATCGATTTGGACCCCATTACCAACCTCTGAGAAAACCAACTAGAAATGATATCCCCCACCGGAACAGACCAAGACCCAACCAGAGAGTGGAAAACACCAGCGGTTTACCACAGGCTCACGGTGACAGGACGTCTGAGAACAAACCTCCCAGCTCAGCGAGCAAACCTACAACCTGATGCCTCTCATAATTTTATATCCTTCTATTGGCTCGTCCTTCAGCCTCCGACGCTCCAGTAAAAACAATCCAAGTTTGTCCAACCTCTCCTTGCAGCTCATCCCCTCGAGTCCAGGCAGCATCCTGGTAAACCTCTTCTCCATCCTCTCCATGGTCTCCACATCCTTCCTATAGTGTGGGGACCAGAACTCCACGTGTAGCCTAAGGAAAGCTGTCACATGACTTGCCAATGTTTATAGTCCCTGCCTTGCCTGATGAAGGGGAGCGTGCTGAATGCCTTGGTGACCACCTTATCCACACGGTGTTGCACCTTTCAAAGGGCTATGTACTGACATCTCGGGATCCCTCTGTGTGTCAATGCTTCCAGGGGCTCCTGTCATTCACTGTAAATGGAGAAAATGCCAGAGGATTCTTCTTCATCCTATTAGCCAAGGACATTTCATCCTCCTAATTCCTTGTTTAAATGTGTTCCTGCTTCCTTTATTGTCTGACTTCAGTTTTGTCAACCTTTCTCTTTTCAAGTAACCTTGTAGCTTCTCGTATCATTCCATCTTGCACCCTCACAGAGCATGCCTTTCCTGAACTCTCAGCAACCGACACTGACAATAAATGCGAGGTGCTGCATTTTGGGAAAGCAAATCTTAGCAGGACCCATACACTTAATAGTAAGGTCCCAGGGAGTGTTGCTGAACAAAGAGACCTTGGAGTGAAGGTTCATAGCTCCTTGAAAGTGGAGTCACAGGTCGATAGGATAGTGAAGAAGGTGTTTGGTATGCTTTCCTTTATTGGTCAGAGTATTGAGTACAGGAGTTGGGAGGTCATGTTACGGCTGTACAGGACATTGGTTAGGCCACTGTTGGAATATTGTGTGCAATTCTGGTCTCCTTCATATTGGAAAGATGTTGTGAAACTTGAAAGGGTTCAGAAAAGATTTACAAGGATGTTGCCAGGGTTGGAGGATTTGAGCTACAGGGAGAGGCTGAACAGACTGGGGCTGTTTTCCCTGGAGCGTCGGAGGCTGAGGGGTGACCTTATAGAGGTTTACAAAGTTATGAGGGGCATGGATAGGGTAAATAGACAAAGTCTTTTCCCTGTGGTCAGAGAATCCAGAACTAGAGGTCATAGGTTTAGGGTGAGAGGGGAAAGATATAAAAGAGACCTAAGGGGCAACGTTTTCATGCAGAGGGTGGGGTGTGTATGGAATGAGCTGCCAGAGGATGTGGTGGAGGCTGGTACAATTGCAACATTTAAAAGGCATTTGGATGGGTATATGAATAGGAAGGGTTTGGAGGGATATGGGCCGGGTGCTGGCAGGTGGGACTAGATTGAGTTGGGATATCTGGTCGGCGTGGACGGGTTGGACCGAAGGGTCTGTTTCCATGCTGTACATCTCTATGACTCTATCACTTTATGTGGATTTACCTTCAAACAGCCACTCCCAAATCTAAATTTCTCCAGTTCCTGACTAATACTGTTGTAATTAGCCTTCCCCCAGTTTAGCACTGTCACTGAGGACCACGACTGTCTTAAAATGCACAGAATTATAATCACTGATCCTGAAATACTCCCCCCCCATTGAAACTTCCATCACCTGACCAGGCTTGTTCCCCAATAGAAGGTCTAGCGCAGGCCCCTTCCCCATTGGACCATCTATATACTGTTTCAGGAACCTCCCTTCAGATGAACCCAACAAATGTTGCCCCATCTAAGCCCCTGACAGGAACAGTCCAAGTCAACATCGGGGATGTTAAAGTTGGGGGGATGGGGTGGGTGATGGCCTAATGGTGTTATCGCTGGATTGTTAACCCAGAGATACAGGGAATGTCCTGGGGACTTGAACCCTTTCAAGTTTCACAACATCTTTCCAATGGGAAGGAGACCAAAATTGCACGCAATATTCCAACAGTGGCCTAACCAATGTCCTGTACAGCCGCAACATGACCTCCCAACTCCTGTACTCAATACTGGGGACCTGGGTTTGAATCCTACCACAGCAGATGGTGGAACTTGAATTCAATAAAAATCTGGAATTAAGGATGTGATGATAACCACGAATCCATTGCTGATTGTTGGGAAAATCCCATCTGGGTCACTAATGTCCTTTAGGGATGGAATCTGCCATCCTCACCTGGTCTGGCCTACACGTGACTCCAGACCCACAGCAATGAGTGTGACTCTTAACTGCCCTCTGGGTAATTAGGGATGGGTCAATAAATACTGGCCTAGCCAGTGACATCCTTATCCTGTGAATGAATTAAGAAAATCACCCGCTACACAAATCTGCTGTTTTTCCATCTTCCCCTGGCCTGCTTATACATCTGTTCCTCTATCTCCTGCTGGCTATTGGTGTTTTGCAGTAATTATTATAATTTTACGAAACTCCGTGAGGGTGTGAGGGGGAGTGAGGGTGTGGAGGGAGTGAGGGTGTGGGGGGAGTGAGGGTGTGAGGTGGAGTGAGGGTGTGAGGGGGAGTGAGGGTGTGGAGGGAGTGAGGGTGTGGGGGGAGTGAGGGTGTGAGGTGGAGTGAGGGTGTGGAGGGAGTGAGGGTGTGAGGGGGAGTGAGGGTGTGGAGGGAGTGAGGGTGTGGAGGGAGTGAGGGTGTGGAGGGAGTGAGGGTGTGAGGGGGAGTGAGTGTGAGGGGGAGTGAGGGTGTGAGGGGGAGTGAGGGTGTGGAGGGAGTGAGGGTGTGGAGGGAGTGAGGGTGTGGGGGGAGTGAGGGTGTGGAGGGAGTGAGGGTGTGAGGTGGAGTGAGGGTGTGAGGGGGAGTGAGGGTGTGGAGGGAGTGAGGGTGTGGAGGGAGTGAGGGTGTGAGGTGGAGTGAGGGTGTGAGGGGGAGTGAGGGTGTGGAGGGAGTGAGGGTGTGGAGGGAGTGAGGGTGTGAGGGGGAGTGAGTGTGAGGGGGAGTGAGGGTGAGGGGGAGTGAGGGTGTGAGGGGGAGTGAGGGTGTGAGGGGGAGTGAGGGTGTGAGGGGGAGTGAGGGTGTGGAGGGAGTGAGGGTGTGGAGGGAGTGAGGGTGTGAGGGGGAGTGAGTGTGAGGGGGAGTGAGGGTGTGAGGGGGAGTGAGTGTGAGGGGGAGTGAGGGTGTGGAGGGAGTGAGGGTGTGGAGGGTGTGAGGGGGAGTGAGTGTGAGGGGGAGTGAGGGTGTGAGGGGGAGTGAGTGTGAGGGGGAGTGAGTGTGAGGGGGGAGTGAGGGTGTGAGGGGGAGTGAGTGTGAGGGGGAGTGAGTGTGAGGGGGAGTGAGGGTGTGAGGGGGAGTGAGGGTGTGAGGGGGAGTGAGGGTGTGAGGGGGAGTGAGGGTGTGGAGGGAGTGAGGGTGTGAGGGGGAGTGAGGGTGTGAGGGGGAGTGAGGGTGTGGAGGGAGTGAGGGTGTGGAGGGTGTGAGGGGGAGTGAGTGTGAGGGGGAGTGAGGGTGTGAGGGGGAGTGAGTGTGAGGGGGAGTGAGGGTGAGGGGGAGTGAGGGTGTGAGGGGGAGTGAGTGTGAGGGGGAGTGAGGGTGTGAGGGGGAGTGAGTGTGAGGGGGAGTGAGTGTGAGGGGGAGTGAGGGTGTGAGGGGGAGTGAGTGTGAGGGGGAGTGAGTGTGAGGGGGAGTGAGGGTGTGAGGGGGAGTGAGTGTGAGGGGGAGTGAGGGTGAGGGGGAGTGAGTGTGAGGGGGAGTGAGTGTGAGGGGGAGTGAGGGTGAGGGGGAGTGAGGGTGTGAGGGGGAGTGAGTGTGAGGGGGAGTGAGTGTGAGGGGGAGTGAGGGTGAGGGGGAGTGAGTGTGAGGGGAGTGAGGGTGAGGGGGAGTGAGTGTGAGGGGGAGTGAGTGTGAGGGGGAGTGAGTGTGAGGGGGAGTGAGTGTGAGGGGGAGTGAGGGTGCCTCCCTGGGAATGCCGGGGTGCTCAGGAGGAGTTGCTCGTTGACCTGATCTTCATTCTGCAGAGGAAGGTGCTGAAGGAACAGGCTCGAAGCCATGGGGAAACCTGCAGCTCCTCGGAACAGGACAGGAATGATGGAACAGCAAGTGACAGCAGCAGCCAGGAGACACCAGAGACTGAGGATCCAGAACTCCCAGGACCCAGTGATCCAGAACTCCCAGGACCCAGTGATCCAGAACTCCCAGGACCCAGTGATCGAGAACTCCCAGGACCCAGTGATCGAGAACTCCCAGGACCCAGTGATCCAGAACTCCCAGGACCCAGTGATCCAGAACTCCCAGGACCCAGTGATCGAGAACTCCCAGGACCCAGTGATCGAGAACTCCCAGGACCCAGTGATCCAGAACTCCCAGGACCCAGTGATCCAGAACTCCCAGGACCCAGTGATCCAGAACTCCAGAAAACCAGTAGGTGCAGGAAACCCGGGATCAGAGTGTGGTTAGGAGAGAGAGAGTGAGAGAGAGAGAGAGAGAGAGACGGTGAGAGAGAGAGAGAGAGTGAGAGAGAGAGAGAGAGTGAGAGAGTGAGAGAGAGAGAGAGAGACGGTGAGAGAGAGAGAGAGTGAGAGAGAGAGAGAGAGTGAGACAGTGAGAGAGAGAGAGTGAGAGAGAGAGAGAGAGTGAGAGAGTGAGAGAGAGAGAGTGAGAGAGAGAGAGAGAGTGAGAGAGAGAGAGAGAGAGAGAGAGACGGTGAGAGAGAGAGAGAGTGAGAGAGAGAGAGAGAGTGAGACAGTGAGAGAGAGAGAGTGAGAGAGAGAGTGAGACAGTGAGAGAGAGAGAGTGACAGTGAGAGAGAGAGAGTGAGACAGTGAGAGAGAGAGAGAGTGAGACAGTGAGAGAGAGAGAGAGAGTGAGACAGTGAGAGAGAGAGAGAGAGTGAGACAGTGAGAGAGAGAGAGTGAAACAGAGAGAGAGAGTGAGACAGTGAGAGAGAGAGAGAGAGTGACAGTGACGGTGAGAGAAAGAGAGTAAGACAGTGAGAGAGCGAGAGAGAGAGTGACGGTGAGAGAGAGAGAGTGACGGTGACGGCGAGAGAGAGAGAGTGAGACAGTGAGAGAGAGAGAGAGAGAGTGACGGTGAGAGAGAGAGAGTGACGGTGACGGCGAGAGAGAGAGAGTGAGACAGTGAGAGAGAGAGAGTGAGACAGTGACGGTGAGAGAGAGTGAGACAGTGAGAGAGAGAGAGAGACGGTGAGAGAGAGAGTGAGACAGTGAGAGAGAGAGAGTGACAGTGACGGTGAGAGAGAGAGACGGTGACAGAGAGAATGAGAGAGTAACAGTGAGAAACAGAGAGAGAGTGACAGTGACGGTGAGAGAGAGAGTGAGACAGTGAGAGAGCGAGTGACAGTGACGGTGAGAGAGAGAGTGAGACAGTGACGGTGAGAGAGAGAGTGAGAGAGAGAGTAAGACAGTGAGAGAGAGAGAGAGAGAGAGTGACGGTGAGAGAGAGAGAGAGTGACGGTGACGGCGAGAGAGAGAGAGTGAGACAGTGAGAGAGAGAGAGTGAGACAGTGAGAGAGAGAGAGTGACAGTGACGGTGAGAGAGAGAGTGACAGTGACAGTGAGAGAGAGAGTGATAGTGAGAGGGAGAGTGAGGCAGTGAGAGAGTGAGAGAGAGAGAGTGAGACAGTGACGGTGAGAGAGGGAGTGAGACAGAGAGAGAGAGTGAGACAGTGACGGTGAGAGAGAGAGTGAGAGTGATAGTGAGAGGGAGAGTGAGGCAGTGAGAGAGTGAGAGAGAGTGAGTGTGTGACAGTGAGAAAGAGAGGGACAGTGAGAGAGACAGAGTGAGATAGCGAGCGAGAGAGAGAGAGGTAGTGAGAGAGTAGGACAGAGATAGTGACAGTGAGAGAGAGTGACAATGAGATAGAATGAGTCAGAGAGAGTGACAGTGAAAGCGTGTCAGAGAGAGAGTGTGACAGTGTGTGTGAGAGAGAGAGAGAGAGTGACAGTGAGCAAGAGCTAGAGAGCAAGCGAGAGAGTGTGACTGCAAGGGAGAGGGGGAGCCAGACAGAGAGAGAGAGAGTGAGACAGACAGAGAGAGAGAGAGAGCGAGCCAGACAGAGAGAGAGAGAGTGAGACAGACAGAGAGAGAGAGAGAGCGAGCCAGACAGAGAGAGAGAGAGCGAGCCAGACAGAGAGAGAGAGAGAGTGAGACAGACAGAGAGAGAGAGAGAGCCAGACAGAGAGAGAGAGAGAGTGAGACAGAGAGAGAGAGAGAGCGAGCCAGACAGAGAGAGAGAGAGCGAGCCAGACAGAGAGAGAGAGAGTGAGACAGACAGAGAGAGAGCGAGCCAGACAGAGAGAGAGAGAGTGAGACAGAGAGAGAGAGAGACAGAGAGAGAGAGAGAGCGAGACAGAGACAGAGAGAGAGAGAGAGCGAGACAGACAGAGAGAGAGCGAGCCAGACAGAGAGAGAGAGAGTGAGACAGAGAGAGAGAGCGAGACAGACAGAGAGAGAGAGAGTGAGACAGAGAGAGAGCGAGACAGAGACAGAGAGAGAGAGAGAGCGCGAGACAGAGAGAGAGAGAGCGAGACAGACAGAGAGAGAGAGAGTGAGACAGTCCAGTACAGGAATAGGCCTTTCAACCCATCAAGCCTGTGACAACACAAGATACCTTCCGAAAGGAGAACCCCTTTGCCTTTATGTGGTCCGTATCCCTGTATTCCCTGGCTATTCATGTCTCTGTCTTCTTTAGTCATCCAGCATTCCCTATACCTATCATACCAACCATCACCACCTTCTCCGGGAACACATTCCAGGCCCTCACAGCCCTCTGTGTAAAACAACCTGCCTCTCCCATCTCCTTTAAACTTATCCCGTTTTAGATCACTTACAGGAGTGGGAACAGGCCCCTCAGCCTAACAAGCCCACACTGACCCTCCGAAGAGCAATCCACCCAGACACTTACCCCGTCACCTAACACTAGGGGCAATTTAGTATGGCCAATCCACCCTGACCTGCACATCTTTGGACTGTGGGAGGAAACCGGAGCACCCGGAGGAAACCCACGCAGACACGGGGAGAATGTGCAAACTCCACACAGACAGTCGCCTGAGGCGGGAACTGAACCCGGGTCTCTGGCGCTGTGAGGCAGCAGTGCTAACCACTGTGCCACTTTACCTTGTCCCCTAGTCATTGACACCTCGACCTTGGAAGAAGACTCTGGCTATCCATTCTGTGATGTGGTGGAGTTGGTGTTGGACTGGGCTGGACACACAGCACCAGGCTGGAGTGTTCTATCCACGACTTCCACAATTTTGTAATCTTCTATCAAGTCGCCTTCAACCCCCAACATTCAAGTGAAACCGAACAGAATTTGTCGATCTCCCCTCATAGCTCATCCCTCCAAACCAAACAACATCCTGGTAAACTGTTCCTGCACCCTCTCCAAAGCCTCCACATCCTTCTGGTAGTGTGGTGACCAGAGCTCTACACAGTATTCCAAATATGGATGCTCTGCAGAGGGCCGGGATGGACTCAATGGATGGAATGGCCTGCCTCCACATTGTAGCGATTCTATGATTCTATAAAGTCTGATACAGCTGCAACATTGACTTGCCAATGTTTATACTCAGTGCCCTGACTAATGAAGATAAGGCCATTCTCCATCTTGACCACCTTACCCACTTGATTCCTGATGAAGGGCTTCGTCATAGAGATGTACAGCACGGAAACAGACCCTTCGGTCCAACCTGTCTATGCCGACCCAGATATCCCAACCCAGTCTAGTCCCACCTCCCAGCACCCGGCCCATATCCCTCCAAACCTTCCTATTCGTATACCTGACATATGCTTCCTTCTTTTTCTTAACTAAACCCTCAATTTCTTTAGTCATCCAGCATTCCCTGGACCTACCAGCCTTCCCTTTCACCCTGACAGGAATATACTTTCTCTGGATTCTCGTTATCTCATTTCTGAAGGCTTCCCATTTTCCAGCCGTCCCTTTACCTGCGAACATCTGCCTCCAATCAGCTTTTGAAAGTTCTTGCCTAATACCGTCAAAATTGGCCTTTCTCCAATTTAGAACTTCAACTTTTAGATCTGGTCTATCCTTTTCCATCATTATTTTAAATCCAATAGAATGATGGTCGCTGGCCCCAAAGTGCTCCCCCACTGACACCTCAGTCACCTGCCCTGCCTTATTTCCCAAGAGTAGGTCAAGGTTTGTACCTTCTCTAGTAGGTACATCCATCACCGTTCCCTCATCAATCAGTTTTGTCACTTCCTGAAAAACCTCCCTCAGATTTGGGAGAGACACCTTCCCTGCACAAAGTCATGTTGTCTAATGCTCCTCAATCTGTGAAGTTCCAAATGTGAGCAAATTCTGTCTCTGAGAATCTTCTCCAGTAATTTCTGTCCTACTGACATAAAGCTCACCAGCCTGCGATCTCCTGGACTACCCCAGTAGTTGTTCTTCTCAAACAGAGGAACAGCGCTGGCTATTCTCCAATCCTCTGGCACCTCTCCTGAGACCAATACCAAGATTTCTTCTAAGGCCCCAGCAATTTCCTCACCAGCCTCTGTCAACATTCTGGGAGAGATCCCACCATGTCCTGGGGACGCTTCTACCTTTAATGCTTTTCAAAATACCCAACACCACCTTCCTTTGTTTATAATGACATCCTCCAGAATGTCAACGTCCCCCTCCCAAGACTCACCATGTCTTCCTCCTAGTGAGTTTTAAGAAGATTTGTAGCTCAGGTTGAGGTTCTGGATGGAGGTTTGCTCGCTGAGCTGGAAGATTCATTTCCAGACGTTTCGTTACTTTCAGCACAGCGAGCAAACCTACATCCAAAACGTCTTCCTCCGTTGTGAACACTGATGCACACTGAAGGACCTGACCCACTTCCTCCAACTCCAGGCATATTCTCCCCCCATTCCCCCCAGAGAGTGAGAGAGGGAGCGCGCCAGTGGGGCAGAGCGAGAGAATGACCGAGAAACTGCAGCGATGTCACACATTTCCAAACTGGGTATTGTCGTGTGAAGTTATTTTATGTGTGAGACATTGGGACCGTTGGCTGGTTTTCTGATGGTCTGTTGGTGATCTGTCTTTCAGAGAAAGTGAAATGCAGTTTATCAAAACGCAGACAGACCCGAAAACGAGTGGAAGAGGTGAGTAAGAGAGTCTCCTTCGTGTAACTGTCACAAACTCCATGTGGATTAGAAATACTGCCCAACCCACACCCTACAACCAATTTAAGAAAACCTCCATTGCCAGGATCGAGCCTCAGGACTTGGGCATCGCTGGGGCCCTGAATTTATTATTGTCCATTCCTAGTTGCCCCCCTTGAGAAGGTGAGGGTGAGCTGCCTTCTTGAAGCGCTGCAGTCCATGTGCTGTAGGTAGACCCACAATGCCCTGAGGGAGGCAATAACCTCCAACAACTTGCCCACCACCGAGGTCAGACTCACTGGTCTATAGTTCCCTGGCTTGTCCTTACCACCCTTCTTAAACAGTGGCACCACGTTTGCCAACCTCTAGTCTTCTGGCACCTCACCTGTGACTATCGATGATACAAATATCTCAGCAAGAGGCCCAGCAATCACTTCTCTAGCTCCCACAGAGTTCTAGGGTACACCCTGATCTCATCCCAGGGATTTAACCACCTTTATGCATTTTAAGACATCCAGCACTTCCTCCTCTGTAATACGGACATTTTTCACGATATCAGTATTTGTTTCACCAAATTCTCTCTCTTCCATGTCGTTCTCCACAGTAAACACTGATGCAAAATACTCATTTAGTATCATGTTGACCTTTGAACATTAAACAGTACAACACAGGAGCAGGCCTGTCACAGCTATGAGGGAGGAGCTGGCCAAAGTTCAATGGTGCAATACCTTAGCAGGGATGACAGTTCATTCCAAAAAGGAAGAAAAATCCCAGGAGGAGGCATGGGTGGCTGTGGCTGACGAGGGAAGTTAAGAAACATATAAAGTTCAAAGAGAAAAAGTTATAACATAGCAAAAGATAAGGGGAAAAACAGAGGACTGGGGAAGCTTTTAAAGAACAATAGAGGATTACTAAGAAGGAAATACGCAGACAAAAAATGAGGTACGAAGGTAAAATGGCCAAAAATATAAAGAAGGATAGTAAAAACTTTTTTAGGTATGTGAAAGGCAAAAAAATGGTTAAAACTAAAATTGGGCCCTTGAAGACAGAAACAGGGGAACATATTACGGGGAACAAAGAAATGGCAGAAGAATTGAATTGGTACTTCAGATCTGTGTTCACTGGGGAAGACACAAGCAATCTCCTTGAGGTAACAGTGGCTGAAGGACCTGAACTTATGGGAATTTATATTTGGTGTTGGAGAGACTGTTAGGTCTGAAGGTTGATAAGTCCCCGGGGCCTGATGGTCTACATCCCAGGGTACTGAAGGAGGTGGCTCGAGAAATCGTGGATGCGTTGGTGATTATTTTCCAGAGTTTGATAGATTCAGGATCAGTTCCTGTGGATTGGAGGGTGGCTAATGTTGTACCACTTTTTAAGAAAGGTGGGAGAGAGAAAGCAGGAAATTATAGACCAGTTAGTCTGACCTCAGTGGTGGGAAAGATGCTGGAGTCTATTATAAAGGATGAAATTACGGCACATCTGGATAATAGTAACAGGATAGGACAGAGTCAGCATGGATTTATGAAGGGGAAATAATGCTTGACTAATCTTCTGGAATTTTTTGAGGATGTAACTCTGAAGATGGACGAAGGAGATCCAGTAGATGTAGTGTACTTGGACTTTCAGAAAGCTTTTGATAAAGTCCCACATAGGAGGTTAGTGAGTAAAATTAGGGCGTATGGTATTGGGGGCAAAGTACTAACTTGGATTGAAAGTTGGTTGGCTGATAGGAAACAAAGAGTAGTGATAAACGGCTCCATTTCGGAATGGCAGGCAGTGACCAGTGGGGTACCGCAGGGATCAGTACTGGGACCGCAGCTTTTTACAATATATATTAATGATATAGAAGATGGTGTTAGTAATAACATTAGCAAATTTGCTGATGACACTAAACTGGGTGGCAGGGTGAAATGTGAGGAGGATGTTAGGAGATTACAGGGTGACCTGGACAAGTTAGGTGAGTGGTCAGATGCATGGCAGATGCAGTTTAATGTGGATAAATGTCTGGTTATCCACTTTGGTGGCAAGAACAGGAAGGCAGATTACTACCTAAATGGAGTCAAGTTAGGTAAAGGAGCAGTACAGAGAGATTGCCCTCCAACGCATCTCGTCCACATCCCACACCTCCGCCCTCAGACCCCACCCCTCCAACCGTAACAAGGACAGAACGCCCCTGGTGCTCACCTTCCACCCTACAAACCTTCGCAGAAACCAAATCATCCGCCGACATTTCCGCCACCTCCAAAAAGACCCCACCACCAGGGATATATTTCCCTCCCCACCCCTTTCCGCCTTCCGCAAAGACCATTCCTTCCGTGACTACCTGGTCAGGTCCACGCCCCCAAACAACCCACCCTCCAACCCTGGCACTTTCCCCTGCCACCGCAGGAACTGTAAAACCTGCGCCCACACCTCCTCCCTCACCTCTATCCAAGGCCCTAAAGGAGTCTTCCACATCCATCAAAGTTTTACCTGCACATCCACTAATATCATTTTATTGTATCCGTTGCTCCCGATGCGGTCTCCTTTACATTGGGGAGACTGGGCGCCTCCTAGCAGAGCGCTTTAGGGAACATCTCCGGGACACCCGCACCAATCAAACCAAACCGCCCCATGGCCCAACATTTCAACTCCCCCTCCCACTCTGCCGAGGACATGGAGGTCCTGGGCCTCCTTCACCACCGCTCCCTCATCACCAGATGCCTGGAGGAAGAACGCCTCATCTTCCCGCCTCTGAACACGTCAACCCCAGGGCATCAATGTGGACTTCAACAGCTTCCTCATTTCCCCTTCCCCCACCTCACCCTAGTTCTAAACTTCCAGCTCAGTAACTGTCCCCATGACTTGTCTGGACTTGTCCGACCTGCCTATCTTCTTTTCCACCTATCCACTCCACCCTCTCCTCCTTGACCTATCACCTTCATCCCCTCCCCCACTCACCCATTGTACTCTATGCTACTCTCTCCCCACCCCCACCCTCCTCTAGCTTATCTCTCCACGCTTCAGGCTCACTGCCTTTATTCTGATGAAGGGCTTTTGCCGAAACGTTGATTTCGCTGCTCGTTGGATGCTGCCTGAACTGCTGTGCTCTTCCAGCCCCACTAATCCAGTATTTGCTTTCCAGCATCTGCAGTTATTGTTTTTACCACGTTCTTGTACACCAGTCAATGAAGGTAAACATGCAGTTACAGCAGGTAGTGAAGAAGGCTAATAGCATGCTGGCCTTCATAACAAGAGGAATTGAGTATAGAAGCAAAGAGGTGCTTCTGCAGCTGTACAGGGCCCTGGTGAGACCACACCTGGAGTACTGTGTGCAGTTCTGGTCTCCAAATTTGAGGAAAGACATTCTGGCTATTGAGGGAGTGCAGCACAGGTTCACGAGGTCAATTCCTGGAATGGCGGGACTACTTACGCTGAAAGACTGGAGTGACTAGGCTTGTATACCCTTGAGTTAGAAGACTGAGAGGGGATCTGATTGAGACATATAAGATTATTAAAGGATTGGACACTCTGGAGGCAGGAAACATGTTTCCGCTGATGGGTGAGTGCCCGAACCAGAGGACACAGCTTAAAAATACGGGGTAGACCATTTAGGACAGAGATGAGGAGAAACGTCTTCACCCAGAGAGTGGTGGCTGTGTGGAATGCTCTGCCCCAGAGGGCAGTGGAGGCCCAGTCTCTGGATTCATTTAAGAAAGAGTTGGATAGAGCTCTCAAGGATTGTGGAATCAAGGGTTATGGAGATAAGGCAGGAACAGGATACTGATTGAGGATGATCAGCCATGATCATAATGAATGGTGGTGCAGGCCCGAAGGGCAGAATGGCCTACTCCTGCACCTATTGTCTATTGTCTTGCATATTCATGTGCTTACCTAACAGTCCCTTAGAAGCCCCCTCTCGCATGACTCCACCACCATCCCTGGCAATGTATTCCACACTCTACTGCTCTCTGTGTATAACACTGGCCCCTCACATCTCCTTTGAACTTCTCCAAGTGCATGCCCCTGGTTTTTGACATTTCAACTCTGGAAAAAAGATTTTGTCCGTCAACTCTAACTATGTATCTCATAATTTTATAGACTTCTAGCAAGTCTCCCCTCAGCCTCCCCTGCTCCAGAGAAAACAACCCTAATTTTTCTAGCCTCTCCTTACAGTTCACACCATCTAATCGATGCAGCATCCTGGGAAACCCCTTCTGCACGCTCTCCAAAGCCTCCACACCCTTCCTGTGATGTGACCAGAATTGAACACAACACTCAAGTGCGGTCTAGCAAAGTCTTACAAAGCTGCAACATGACATCTTGACGCTTGTACTCAGTTCCCCGACAAAAGGGGCCCTATTCTCTCCGTAGTTACCCTTTTGCCCTTAAGTGCATTTGTGGAATTTCTTTGGATTCTCCTTAACCTAACTTGCCAAAGCTATCTCATATTCCCTCCTGATTTCCCTCTTGAGTATACGCCTACTACTCTTATCCTCCTTAAGGGATTCCTTGTTCCCGGTTGTCTATGCCTGCCATATGCCTCCCTGACCAGAGCTTCAATTTATCCAGTCATCCAACATTCCTTACACCTACCAGCCTTACCTTTCAGGAACTGGACTCTAGATTCTCGTTATCTCATTTCTGAAAGCTTCCCATTTTCCAGCCGTCCCTTTACCTGTGAACATCTGCCTCCAATCAGCTTTTGAAAGTTCTTGCCTCATACCATCAAAATTGGCCCTTTCCCCAATGTAGAACTTTAACTTTTCGATCTGCTCTCTCCTTTTCCATCACTATTTTAAAACTAATAGAATTATAGTCGCTGGCCCCAGAGTGCTCCCCCACTGACACCTCAGTCACTTCTCTCAGCACAGAAATGACCTTGTCTTTGGAAAGAAGGCAGGCCAAGGTCAGGTTTTGTGATTTTTCGAACAGTGGCTCTGTTTAAGTAAAGTTTTACTTTTAATCCCCTGCAGCTGAGACTCCCCCAGACTCTGAAAGGCCAGCACATCAAGGCCACAGTGAAAACCAACCAAGTAGGTGTCTTCCCGGCCTAGCTGCAGGATTCAGGGGAATCCGACCAGAATAGCGACTGTGTCTATTCACCCGCTGGACACAAATTCACAATCTGACCCACCCCTCAGAGCTGTGCCCAGCATTTATTGCCCGTCCCTAGTTGCCCCCCTTGAGAAGGTGGGGGTGAGCTGCCTTCTTGAACCGCTGCAGTCCATGTGCTGTGGGTTGACCCACAAAGTCCTGAGGGAGGGAATTCCGGGATTCTGACCCAGTGACACTGAAGGAACGGCGAGATATTTCCGAGTCCAGATGGTGAGTGGGATGTCCCATCCCCGCACTCCCCAGTCTGAACCCTCCAGTAATGTCCATCCTCTGACCCTCCCTGATGTCCATCCTTGACCCCCCCGATGTCCATCCTCTTAACCCATCCCGATGTCCATCCTCTGACCCCCCCGATGTCCATCCTCTGACCCCCCCGATCTCCATCCTCTGACCCCCCCCGATCTCCATCCTCTGACCCTCCCCTCGATGTCCATCCTCTGACCCCCCCCCCGATGTCCCATCCTCTGACCCTCCCCCCGATGTCCATCCTCTGACCCTCCCCTCGATGTCCATCCTCTGACCCCCCCCGATGTCCATCCTCTGACCCCCCTGATGTCCAGCCTCTGACCCCCCCGATGTCCATCCTCTGACCCCCCCGATGTCCATCCTTTGTCCTTCCCCGATGTCCATCCTCTGACCCCCCCGATGTCCATCCTCTGACCCCCCCCCGATGTCCATCCTCTGACCCCCCCCGATGTCCATCCTCTGACCCCCCCCGATGTCCATCCTCTGACCCCCCGATGTCCATCCTCTGACCCCCCCCCCGATGTCCATCCTCTGACCCCCCCCCCGGTGTCCATCCTCTGACCCCCCCCGGTGTCCATCCTCTGACCCCCCCCATGTCCATCCTCTGACCCCCCCCGATGTCCATCCTCTGACCCCCCCCCGATGTCCATCCTCTGACCCCCCCATGTCCATCCTCTGACCCTCCCCCCATGTCCATCCTCTGACCCCCCCCATGTCCATCCTCTGACACCCCCCCGATGTCCATCCTCTGACCCCCCTGATGTCCATCCTCTGAGCCCCCCCCCTGATGTCCATCCTCTGACCCCCCCCATGTCCATCCTCTGACCCTCCCCCGATCTCCATCCTCTGACCCCCCCCGATGTCCATCCTCTGACCCCCCACGATGTCCATCCTCTGACCCCCCCCCGATGTCCATCCTCTGAACCCCCCGATGTCCATCCTCTGACCCCCCCCCCGATGTCCATCCTCTGACCCTCCCCCCCGATAGGACCCTCCCTGATGTCCATTTGCTCCTTAAGTGTGGTAAGTGCTCCAGGGAAAGATTTTTGATGAATTTTTGAGACAGAACTCCAGGGAGAATCCGGGGAGAGTCTGGGGAGATTTGGATGTGTGTCTGTGCTCACATTGCTGTTCTGGTTTTTCATTGTGAATGGATGTGAATGACAGCAGAGAGAGAGAGAGAGAGAGAGCGCAACGCAGAGAGAGAGGAAAACAGTGCAGAGAGAGAGAGAGAGAGAGAGAGAGAGCGCAACGCAGAGAGAGAGGAGAACAGTGCAGAGAGAGAGAGAGAGAGAGAGAGAGCGCAACGCAGAGAGAGAGGAGAACAGTGCAGAGAGAGAGAGAGAGAGAGAGAGCGCAACGCAGAGAGAGAGGAGAACAGTGCAGAGAGAGAGAGAGAGAGAGAGAGAGAGAGCGCAACGCAGAGAGAGAGGAGAACAGTGCAGAAGAGAGAGGAGAACAGTGCAGAGAGAGAGAGAGAGAGAGAGAGAGAGCGCAACGCAGAGAGAGAGGAGAACAGTGCAGAGAGAGAGAGAGAGAGAGAGGAGCGCAACGCAGAGAGAGAGGAGAACAGTGCAGAGAGAGAGAGAGAGAGAGAGAGAGCGCAACGCAGAGAGAGAGGAGAACAGTGCAGAGAGAGAGAGAGAGAGAGAGAGAGCGCAACGCAGAGAGAGAGGAGAACAGTGCAGAGAGAGAGAGAGAGAGAGAGAGAGCGCAACGCAGAGAGAGAGGAGAACAGTGCAGAGAGAGAGAGAGAGAGAGAGAGAGCGCAACGCAGAGAGAGAGGAGAACAGTGCAGAGAGAGAGAGAGAGAGAGAGAGAGCGCAACGCAGAGAGAGAGGAGAACAGTGCAGAGAGAGAGAGAGAGAGAGAGCGCAACGCAGAGAGAGAGGAGAACAGTGCAGAGAGAGAGAGAGAGAGAGAGAGAGAGCGCAACGCAGAGAGAGAGGAGAACAGTGCAGAGAGAGAGAGAGAGAGAGAGAGAGAGCGCAACGCAGAGAGAGAGGAGAACAGTGCAGAGAGAGAGAGAGAGAGAGAGAGAGAGCGCAACGCAGAGAGAGAGGAGAACAGTGCAGGAGAGAGAGAGAGAGAGAGAGAGAGCGCAACGCAGAGAGAGAGGAGAACAGTGCAGAAGAGAGAGAGAGAGAGAGAGAGAGCGCAACGCAGAGAGAGAGGAGAACAGTGCAGAGAGAGAGAGAGAGAGAGAGAGAGAGCGCAACGCAGAGAGAGAGGAGAACAGTGCAGAGAGAGAGAGAGAGAGAGAGAGAGAGCGCAACGCAGAGAGAGAGGAGAACAGTGCAGAGAGAGAGAGAGAGAGAGAGAGAGAGCGCAACGCAGAGAGAGAGGAGAACAGTGCAGAGAGAGAGAGAGAGAGAGAGAGAGCGCAACGCAGAGAGAGAGGAGAACAGTGCAGAGAGAGAGAGAGAGAGAGAGAGAGAGCGCAACGCAGAGAGAGAGGAGACAACAGTGCAGAGAGAGAGAGAGAGAGAGAGAGCGCAACGCAGAGAGAGAGGAGAACAGTGCAGAGAGAGAGAGAGAGAGAGAGAGAGAGCGCAACGCAGAGAGAGAGGAGAACAGTGCAGAGAGAGAGAGAGAGAGAGAGAGCGCAACGCAGAGAGAGAGGAGAACAGTGCAGAGAGAGAGAGAGAGAGAGAGAGAGCGCAACGCAGAGAGAGAGGAGAACAGTGCAGAGAGAGAGAGAGAGAGAGAGAGAGAGCGCAACGCAGAGAGAGAGGAGAACAGTGCAGAGAGAGAGAGAGAGAGAGAGAGAGAGCGCAACGCAGGAGAGAGAGGAGAACAGTGCAGAGAGAGAGAGAGAGAGAGAGAGAGAGCGCAACGCAGAGAGAGAGGAGAACAGTGCAGAGAGAGAGAGAGAGAGAGAGAGAGAGCGCAACGCAGAGAGAGAGGAGAACAGTGCAGAGAGAGAGAGAGAGAGAGAGAGAGAGCGCAACGCAGAGAGAGAGGAGAACAGTGCAGAGAGAGAGAGAGAGAGAGAGCGCAACGCAGAGAGAGAGGAGAACAGTGCAGAGAGAGAGAGAGAGAGAGAGAGAGAGCGCAACGCAGAGAGAGAGGAGAACAGTGCAGAGAGAGAGAGAGAGAGAGAGAGAGAGCGCAACGCAGAGAGAGAGGAGAACAGTGCAGAGAGAGAGAGAGAGAGAGAGAGAGAGCGCAACGCAGAGAGAGAGGAGAACAGTGCAGAGAGAGAGAGAGAGAGAGAGCGCAACGCAGAGAGAGAGGAGAACAGTGCAGAGAGAGAGAGAGAGAGAGAGAGAGAGCGCAACGCAGAGAGAGAGGAGAACAGTGCAGAGAGAGAGAGAGAGAGAGAGAGCGCAACGCAGAGAGAGAGGAGAACAGTGCAGAGAGAGAGAGAGAGAGAGAGAGAGAGCGCAACGCAGAGAGAGAGGAGAACAGTGCAGAGAGAGAGAGAGAGAGAGAGAGAGCGCAACGCAGAGAGAGAGGAGAACAGTGCAGAGAGAGAGAGAGAGAGAGAGAGAGAGCGCAACGCAGAGAGAGAGGAGAACAGTGCAGAGAGAGAGAGAGAGAGAGAGCGCAACGCAGAGAGAGAGGAGAACAGTGCAGAGAGAGAGAGAGAGAGAGAGAGAGAGCGCAACGCAGAGAGAGAGGAGAACAGTGCAGAGAGAGAGAGAGAGAGAGAGAGAGCGCAACGCAGAGAGAGAGGAGAACAGTGCAGAGAGAGAGAGAGAGAGAGAGAGCGCAACGCAGAGAGAGAGGAGAACAGTGCAGAGAGAGAGAGAGAGAGAGAGAGAGAGCGCAACGCAGAGAGAGAGGAGAACAGTGCAGAGAGAGAGAGAGAGAGAGAGCGCAACGCAGAGAGAGAGGAGAACAGTGCAGAGAGAGAGAGAGAGAGAGAGAGAGAGCGCAACGCAGAGAGAGAGGAGAACAGTGCAGAGAGAGAGAGAGAGAGAGAGCGCAACGCAGAGAGAGAGGAGAACAGTGCAGAGAGAGAGAGAGAGAGAGAGAGAGAGCGCAACGCAGGAGAGAGAGGGAGAACAGTGCAGAGAGAGAGAGAGAGAGAGAGCGCAACGCAGAGAGAGAGGAGAACAGTGCAGAGAGAGAGAGAGAGAGAGAGAGAGCGCAACGCAGAGAGAGAGGAGAACAGTGCAGAGAGAGAGAGAGAGAGAGAGCGCAACGCAGAGAGAGAGGAGAACAGTGCAGAGAGAGAGAGAGAGAGAGAGAGAGAGCGCAACGCAGAGAGAGAGGAGAACAGTGCAGAGAGAGAGAGAGAGAGAGAGAGAGAGCGCAACGCAGAGAGAGAGGAGAACAGTGCAGAGAGAGAGAGAGAGAGAGAGAGAGAGCGCAACGCAGAGAGAGAGGAGAACAGTGCAGAGAGAGAGAGAGAGAGAGAGCGCAACGCAGAGAGAGAGGAGAACAGTGCAGAGAGAGAGAGAGAGAGAGAGAGCGCAACGCAGAGAGAGAGGAGAACAGTGCAGAGAGAGAGAGAGAGAGAGAGAGAGAGCGCAACGCAGAGAGAGAGGAGAACAGTGCAGAGAGAGAGAGAGAGAGAGAGAGAGAGCGCAACGCAGAGAGAGAGGAGAACAGTGCAGAGAGAGAGAGAGAGAGAGAGAGAGAGCGCAACGCAGAGAGAGAGGAGAACAGTGCAGAGAGAGAGAGAGAGAGAGAGAGCGCAACGCAGAGAGAGAGGAGAACAGTGCAGAGAGAGAGAGAGAGAGAGAGAGCGCAACGCAGAGAGAGAGGAGAACAGTGCAGAGAGAGAGAGAGAGAGAGAGAGAGAGCGCAACGCAGAGAGAGAGGAGAACAGTGCAGAGAGAGAGAGAGAGAGAGAGAGAGCGCAACGCAGAGAGAGAGGAGAACAGTGCAGAGAGAGAGAGAGAGAGAGAGCGCAACGCAGAGAGAGAGGAGAACAGTGCAGAGAGAGAGAGAGAGAGAGAGAGAGAGCGCAACGCAGAGAGAGAGGAGAACAGTGCAGAGAGAGAGAGAGAGAGAGAGCGCAACGCAGAGAGAGAGGAGAACAGTGCAGAGAGAGAGAGAGAGAGAGAGAGAGAGCGCAACGCAGAGAGAGAGGAGAACAGTGCAGAGAGAGAGAGAGAGAGAGAGCGCAACGCAGAGAGAGAGGAGAACAGTGCAGAGAGAGAGAGAGAGAGAGAGAGAGGGCGACGCAGAGAGAGAGGAGAACAGTGCAGAGAGAGAGAGAGAGAGAGAGAGAGAGCGCAACGCAGAGAGAGAGGAGAACAGTGCAGAGAGAGAGAGAGAGAGAGAGAGAGGGCGACGCAGAGAGAGAGCAATGCAGAAACAGTGAGAAGGAGCGATGCAGAGAGAGAGCAACGCAGAGAGAGAGAGCGATGCAGAGAGAGAGAGAGTGACGCAGAGAGAGAGAGAGAGCACGACACAGAGCATGAGAGAGATTGAGAGTGATGCAGAGAGATGGAGAGCAACACAGAGAGAGAGAGAGTGATGCAGAGAGAGAGAGCAACACGGGGTGAGAGAGATGGAGAGCGACGCAGAGAGATGGAGTGCAAAGCAAAGGGAAAGAGAGAGAGTGACATAGAGAGAGAGAGAGTGAGCGATGCAGAAGCGAGAGAGAGAGAGCAACGCAGAGAGATGGAGAGCGACACAGATGTTGAGAGAGATGGAGAGTGACGCAGAGAGAGAGAGAGAGTGACACAGAGGGTGAGTAAGATGGAGAGCAATGCAGAGGGAAAGAAAGAGAGTGACACAGAGAGAGAGCAAGAGAGTGACACAGAAATGGAGAGCAACACAGAGGGAGAGAGAGTTGGAGAGCAATGCAGAGGGGGGAGAGAGAGAGAGAGCGATGCAGAGAGAGCGAGGCTGAGTGAGAGAGTGAGTGATGCAGAGGGAGAGAGGAGATTTGGGCAGAGAGAGAGAGCATGATGTGTAGGGAATGGATGGAGAGAGCACGAGAGAGCTCAAAATCTGTTGCCTCTCCGCTCCCCCAATCCGGATTATCTCCCCGCTCCAACACTCACCCACTTTGCCCTCACCCCTTCTCTCCGCTACTCCCTTCGCTTCATCTGTCCCACTCCATGCCTTTCCCCTCCACCTACCTCCTGTTGTTGTCCCCGTGCTGGTCCCCAAAGCTCACTCTCTCCACCCATTTCCCAAGGCACCCCTACCTTGGGCCCACTCCTGCACCAGTTCTCACAGGTTCGGTGAGACTAATCCAGCTCCCATCTCTCTCTCTCTCTTCAGAAATGGAAACGTAACCTGAAGGGGGAGAGTCCGCTGCACAGAGCGTGTATCACAGGGAGCTGGCAACAGGCCCACTCCCTCATTGCGATGGTAAGACAGGAACTATCACAGGTTGAGTGACCACAGCCCATTCCTTCCCCTGGAACCACAGCAACTAATGGCTCATGGAAGATTCTAAATACCCACAGCACCAATCTCACAGAGCACCCCGCTATGGGACGGTCAGTGCTGAGGGAGTGGGCACTGTCGGAGGGTGAGGGCAGAGGGAATGCCGCACTGTCAGAGGGTCAGTGCTGAGGGAGTGCCGCACTGTCGGAGGTTCAGTGCTGAGGGAGTGCTGCACTGTCGGAGGGTCAGTGCTGAGGGAGTGCCGCACTGTCAGAGGGTCAGAGCTGAGGGGGTGCCGCACTGTCGGAGGGTCAGTGCTGAGGGGGTGCCGCACTGTCGGAGGGTCAGTGCTGAGGGGGTGCCGCACTGTCGGAGGGTCAGTGCTGAGGGAGTGGGCACTGTCGGAGGGTCAGTGCTGGGGGAGTGGGCACTGTCGGAGGGTCAGTGCTGAGGGAGTGCCGCACTGTCGGAGGGTCAGTGCTGAGGGAGTGCCGCACTGTCGGAGGGTCAGTGCTGAGGGAGTGCCGCACTGTCGGAGGGTCAGTGCTGAGGGAGTGCCGCACTGTCGGAGGGTCAGTGCTGAGGGAGTGCCGCACTGTCGGAGGGTCAGTGCTGAGGGGGTGCCGCACTGTCGGAGGGTCAGTGCTGAGGGGGTGCCGCACTGTCGGAGGGTCAGTGCTGAGGGAGTGCCGCACTGTCGGAGGGTCAGTGCTGAGGGAGTGCCGCACTATCCTGCCTGTCAGGTGGTTAGTTAAGATGCTGTGTAAACATTGCAGTGGGATTTCCCGATGTGCCTGACCTCCTCAGCCTGGGCGAAGGGCTCGGGCTGACAATGATAGACACTGACTGACCATGAGCTGAATCATTCTGTACAGGGTCACCCACTGACTGTCCGGGACAATGCAGGCTGGACCCCTCTGCATGAAGCATGTAACAATGGGCACGTTGGTAAGATGCTTCTGTCTCCTGTCGGACACACTCACATAGTGAGCACGATGCACAGCTTCACACACTCCATTCCATTCTGCCTGTTCCTCCATCTCTGTTCTGCCATGTTCTCCCGGATGGTGCCAACTTGGACAAGGAGGCCTCCGAAATGGCCTCAGGCCAGGATTTTCCAGCCCTGTGGTGGACAGGGCTCTGAGCCGGTTCAGCCCTCGCACCCCCGTCCCCTTTTCCCTCCCGCAGCAGCGATAGGGTTCCCCTTGTCCTTACCTACCATCCCACATCCAGACAGTCATCAGCCACCATTTCCACCCCCACTGGGCACATATCCCCCTCTGCTCCCTCGTCTGCCTTCCACAGGGACCATTCCTTCTGGAACACCCTGATCCACTCTTCCTTCACTCCCACCCCCTCCCCCGCAGCCCCACGGCACCTTCCCCTCTCACCGCCAAAGGTGTAACAGCTGTCGTTCTCCCTCCTCCCTGCTCAGTATCCAAGGGCCCGAACACACCTTTCCCTGCACTTCCCCATATGGATGATAATGGAATAGTGTAGTTTGGTTGGGCTTCAGATCGGTTTCACAGATTGGCACAACATGGAGGGCTGAAGGGCCTGTACTGTGCTGTAACGTTCGATGTTCCCACAGTCTGGTGGACAGCATTCACTGCCCACCGTGTGCTCTCCCCTACACTGGGGGAATGAAACTTAGGCTGGTGACCTCTTTGTAGATCATCTACATTCTACAGGCAAAAAAGACATAGAACATTGAAACGTACAGCACAGAACAGGCCCTTTGGCCCACGATGTTGTGCCGAGGTTTAATCCTAATCTAGAATAAAATAACCTAACCTCCGTCCCCCTCAACTCACTGCTCTCCATGTGGATGTCCAGCAGTCGCTTAAATGTCCCCAATGACTCAACTTCCACCACCACCGCTGGCAACACATTCCATGCATTCACAACTCTCTGTGTAAAGAACCTACCTCTAATGTCTCCTTTATACCTTCCTCCTAATATCTTCAAACTGTGACCCCTCGTACCAGTCAATCCTGCCCTGGGGAAAAGTCTCTGGCTATTGACTCTATCTATTCCTCTCATTACCTTGTCTACCTCGATCAGGTCTCCTCTCTTCCTCCTTCTCTCCAGAGAGAAAAGTCTGAGCTTATTCAACCTTTCTTTATAAGACAAGCCCTCCAGTCCAGGCAGCATCCTGGTAAACCTTTGTTGCACCCTCTCCAAAGCCTCTGTATCTTTCCTATAGTAGGGTGACCAGAACGGGACACAATATTCCAAGTGTGGTCTCACCAGGGACTTGTAGAGCTGCAGCAAAACCTCGTGGCTCTTAAACTCAATCCCCCTGTTAATGAAAGCCAAAACACCATATGCTTTCTGAACAACCCTATCCACTTGGGTGGCAACTTTGAGGGATCTATGTACTTGCACACCCAGATCCCTCTGTTCCTCCACACTGCCAAGAATCCTGTCTTTAATCCTATATTCAGCATTCGTGTTTGACCTTCCAAAATGCATCATTTCACATTTATCCAGGTTGAACTCCATCTGCCATTTCTCAGCCCAGCTCTGTATCCTGTCTATGTCGCACTGCAGCCTGCAATAGCCCTCGATACTATCAATGGCACCTCCAACCTTTGTGACATCGGCAAATTTACTAACCCACCCCTCAACCTCCTCATCCAAGTCATTTATAAAAACTACAAAGAGCAGAGGCCCAAGAACAGAGCCCTGCAGGACCCTACTCAACACTGACCTCCAGGCAGAATACTTTCCATCTACAACCACTCTCTGCCTCCTGTCAGCCAGCCAATTCTGAATTCACATAGCCAAATCTCCCTGTATCCCATACCTCCTGACTTTATGAATGAGCCTACCATGGTGAACCTTATCAAATGCCTTGCTGAAGTCCATATACACCACATCCACTGCTCTACCATCGTTGACCTGTCTTGTTACCTCCTCAAAGAACTCAATAAGATTTGTGAGGCATGACCTGTCCCTTCACAAAGCCATGCTGACTGCCTTTAATCACACTGTGCTTTACCAAATAGTCATAAATCCTATCCCTCAGAATTCTTTCCAAAACTTTGCTGACACAGACATAAGACTGACTGGTCTGTAATTGCCAGGGATTTTCCTATTACCCTTCTTGAAAAGAGGAACAACATTTGCCTCCTTCCAATCCTCTGGTACGACTCCCGTGGAGAGGGAGGAGACAAAGATCTTCGCCAGCAGCTTAGCAACCTCCTTTCTCGCTTCCCGGAGCAGCCTGGGATAAATCTGGTCTGGCCCTGGGGACTTATCAATCTTAATGTTTTCCAAAATTCCAGCAGATCACCTTCATCAATCTTGATCTGTTCAAACCTGTATCCCAGCTCCTCAAAGTTCTCTTTCACAACAAGGTCCCTTTCCTTCGAGAAAACTGAAGCAAAAAACCTCATTTAGGGCTTCCCTTATCTGCTCAGACAAGTTCCCTACACTATCCTTGATCAGCCCTACCTTCTCCCTGAACATTCTCTTATTCCTCACGTATGAGTAAAATGCCTTTGGGTTTTCCCTAATCCTTCTTGCCAAGTCTTTTTTGTGCTCCCTCCTGGCTCTCCTCAATCCATTTCTGAGCTCCTTTCTAACAAGCCTGTCATCCTCTAAAGCTGTGCTAGTTCCTTGCTTCCTCCACCTTATGTAAGCTGCCTTCTTCCTTTTGACGAGAAGCTCCTCTGTTCTTGTCATCCAAGGTTCCTTAATCTTACCCCTCCTTACCTGTCTCAGAGGAACAAATTTGTGCATCACTCGCAACAACTGCTCCTTAAACAGTCTCCATGTGTCTGTTGTGCCCTTTCTGTGGAACAATTGCTCCCAATCTGTACTTCCCAACTCCTGTCTGATAGCATCATAATTTCCTTTTCCCCAACTGTGTATCTTCCCTCGGTAACTGCTCCTTTCACTCTCCCTCTCTCCGTGGCTATGGTGATGCTACTTCAGCACCCCACCCTGTTCCCTGGCCAATATCTCTGTCTCCGACTTGCTGCAGTGCTCCATTGAATCTCAGTCCAAACTCAAAGGACACCACCTCGTTATCCACTCGGGGACCCTGCAGCTCTCTGGACTCAATATCAAATTCAATAACTTTAGGTCCTGAACTCCTCCAGGACCTAGCCCCAATCCCACACACCAGGCCTTATTATCACAGCGTCTGTCATTACACACAACCTATTGTTAGTCACTAACAGTCTCCATTAATAGTTATTCACCCTCCCAGCCAGTTCATATCCCACTCCGTTATCTGTCCACCTATTCTTCACTCTCTTTAGGCTCGAGCCTTCCCTATTGGTTACTCCTTTCCCCCCTCCCCCCACCCTATCTTCTCTATATAAACTGATATTTTCTGGCTCCCATCAGTTCTGAGGAAGGGTCACCAGACCCAAAACATCCCATTTCCCTCTGCCGATGCTGTCAGACTTGCTGAGTTTTTCCAGCAATCTCAGTTTGTGTTTCTGATTCACGGCTCTCTTGGTTTTTATCATCCAACGGGGTTGATTTGAAATCACGAGGTTTCGGAGCACTGCCCCTTGGTCAGGTCCACACCTCACCTGACGGAGAGGCAGTTCCCGATCTCACATAAACCCTGTTGGGACTATAACCTGGTGTCGTGTGATTCCTGACCTGCTCGGCTGCACTGAGCAACCCCAATTCGGGGATTTCAACCACCCCACTCTGTGCTGCACTGAGCCAGTGATGGGACATGGTTTCTGCCAAACCCTGAGCTCGTGTACTGACCCAGAGAACTGCATCCCGAAGACTGACTGCATCGATTATCTGAATGCCTGGAACCACTCAGTTAGCCCCAACTACACACAACCAGAGAAGGATAGACCCTTCTCAGCAGGATAGCTGTCCAGCCCTTCTTTGCATGGACCCTGCTTCTATCTCTCTCTGTCTGTCCTCTAACTTCACCTGGGATGCAGGAGCAGCCTCTCTGTTGTTTTGGAGTGACTTTGTGGTAGTTGCCATCCCACTGTGAGACAGGACGAAGTGTACAAACGAGCAATGGGACTCAGGCCGAGGAACTGCGGGCAATGTCTGCTTCCTGAGTTGGATATTACAGTAGCAGCTGAGTCCTGGTATTGACAGCATAACTGCAGAGCTCTGACTGCTGCCTGTGTTTGTAGAGATCGTGCAGATGCTGTTGGATTCTGGTGCCCCCGTGAACTCGGTGGATGACAAGCTGTGTGGGGGTGTCACTACCCTCCATGATGCATTACAGGCTGGACATCTGGAGATAGCTGAGCTGCTCATTGACAGAGGAGCAAACCTGACTGTACAAGATTTCAGTGTAAGTCAAATCAGCAAACTTCACCTAACCCGTGCTGTCCCTGTCCTGGGAGTGTTTGATCGGGGGACAGTGTAGAGGCAGCTTTACTCTGTATCTAACCCTGTGCTGTCCCTGTCCTGGTAGTGTTTGATGGGGACAGTGTAGAGGAAGCTTTACTCTGTATCTAACCCCGTGCTGTCCCTGTCCTGGGAGGGTTTGATGGGGGGACAGTGTAGAGGGAGCTTTACTCTGTATCTAACCCCGTGCTGTCCCTGTCCTGGAGTGTTTGATGGGGACAGTGTAGAGGTAGCTTTACTCTGTATCTAACCCCGTGCTGTCCCTGTCCTGGTAGTGTTTGATGGGGACAGTGTAGAGGAAGCTTTACTCTGTATCTAACCCCGTGCTGTCCCTGTCCTGGGAGGGTTTGATGGGGGGACAGTGTAGAGGGAGCTTTACTCTGTATCTAACCCCGTGCTGTCCCTGTCCTGGGAGTGTTTGATGGGGGGACAGTGTAGAGGGAGCTTTACTCTGTATCTAACCCCGTGCTGTTCCTGTCCTGGGAGAGTTTGATGGGGGGACAGTGTAGAGGGAGCTTTACTCTGTATCTAACCCCGTGCTGTTCCTGTCCTGGGAGAGTTTGATGGGGGGACAGTGTAGAGGGAGCTTTACTCTGTATCTAACCCCGTGCTGTCCCTGTCCTGGGAGTGTTTGATGGGGGGACAGTGTAGAGGGAGCTTTACTCTGTATCTAACCCCGTGCCGTTCCTGTGCTGGGAGAGTTTGATGGGGGGACAGTGTAGAGGGAGCTTTACTCTGTATCTAACCCCGTGCTGTCCCTGTCCTGGGAGTGTTTGATGGGGGGACAGTGTAGAGGGAGCTTTACTCTGTATCTAACCCGGTGCCGTTCCTGTCCTGGGAGAACAGTGTAGAGGGAGCTTTACTCTGTATCTAACCCCGTGCCGTTCCTGTCCTGGGAGTGTTTGATGGTATATCTACATCGTAGGCACCAGTTCATATATGGATTGACCGAAACACCGTTTCTCAGTTGCATGTGGGACTTATTGTCGAATGTATTGATCTGACAGGGTCGATCACCAGCTGACTGCTTTAACCAATGGAGTCGCAGCATTAAGCAGGAGCCCAGCCCAGAGAGCAGACTTCAATGGGAGTCAGTCTCCCACATTCTGGAGACAGGAACACCTCAACACCACCCTCACCTTGACACAGCAACTCAGACAGCCATCGGTTCGTAAAATAGCTTTTAAAAACGCAATTTCTGGGATGTGGGTGTCACTGGCTGGGCCAACCTTTATTACCCGTCCCTAGTTGCCCCTTGAGAAGGTGGGGGTGAGCTGCCTTCTTGAACCATTGGAGTGCACCTGCTGTGGGTTGACCCACATTGACATTAAGGAGGGAATTCCAGGATTCTGACCCAGTGACAGTGAAGGAACGGTGAGATATTTCCAAGTCAGGATGGTGACGAGACCTCCCATCCCAGCACTCCCTCAGCACTGACCCCCCGACAGTGCCCACTCCCTCAGCACTGACCCCCCGACAGTGCCCACTCCCTCAGCACTGACCCCCCGACAGGGCCCACTCCCTCAGCACTGACCCCCCGACAGGGCCCACTCCCTCAGCACTGACCCCCCGACAGTGCCCACTCCCTCAGCACTGACCCTCCGACAGTGCCCATTCCCTCAGCACTGACCCTCCGACAGTGCCCACTCCCTCAGCACTGACCCCCCGACAGTGCCCACTCCCTCAGCACTGACCCCCCGACAGTGCCCACTCCCTCAGCACTGACCCCCCGACAGTGCCCACTCCCCCAGCACTGACCCTCCGACAGTGCCCACTCCCTCAGCACTGACCCCCCGACAGTGCCCACTCCCTCAGCACTGACCCTCCGACAGTGCCCACTCCCTCAGCACTGACCCTCCGACAGTGCCCACTCCCTCAGCACTGACCCTCTGACAGTGCGGCACTCCCTCAGCACTGACCCTCCGACAGTGCCCACTCCCTCAGCACTGACCCTCCGACAGTGCCCACTCCCTCAGCACTGACCCTCCGACAGTGCCCACTCCCTCAGCACTGACCCTCCGACAGTGCCCACTCCCTCAGCACTGACCCTCCGACAGTGCCCACTCCCTCAGCACTGACCCTCCGACAGTGCGGCACTCCCTCAGCACTGACCCTCCGACAGTGCCCACTCCCTCAGCACTGACCCTCTGACAGTGCGGCACTCCCTCAGCACTGACCCTCCGACAGTGCCCACTCCCTCAGCACTGACCCTCCGACAGTGCCCACTCCCTCAGCACTGACCCTCCGACAGTGCCCACTCCCTCAGCACTGACCCTCCGACAGTGCCCACTCCCTCAGCACTGACCCTCCGACAGTGCCCACTCCCTCAGCACTGACCCCCTGACAGTGCCCACTCCCTCAGCACTGACTCTCCGACAGTGCGGGACTCCCTCAGCACTGACCCTCCGACAGTGCGGGACTCCCTCAGCACTGACTCTCCGACAGTGCGGGACTCCCTCAGCACTGACTCTCCGACAGTGCGGGACTCCCTCAGCACTGACTCTCCGACAGTGCGGGACTCCCTCAGCACTGACTCTCCGACAGTGCTGCGCTGCCTCGGTAACTGATTGGGAGTTTTCCATCTGGAATATCTGTTCGGGTTCCTGGGTGGAGACACAGGTCCTTCATCTCTGAGATGGAATGAAGTGCATTATTCTAGACAAAAGCTTTTGTTTCTGATTCCATGACTGAAATCTGGGGTACTGTTTGAAAGTAATACCTTTTATCTAAGGTTGGAGGGGGCATTCAGGGTGACACGGTGGCTCAGTGGTTCGCATGGCTGCCTCACAGCCCCAGGGACCCAGATCCGATTCTAACCTCGGGTGACTGACTGTGTGGAGTTTGCACATTCACCCTGTGTCTGCGTGGATTTTCTCCGGGTGTTCCGGTTTCCTCCCAGAGTCCAAAGATGTGCAGGTCAGGGTGGAGTAGGCATGGGGTAGGGGCTGGGTCTGGATGGGATGCTCTTTGGAGGGTTGGTTTGGACTTGTTGGGCGGAATGCCCCGTTTCCACACTGTAGGGTTTCTAACTGGGGCAGGTTTTCACCCCTGCCTTGTTACTGTTATCCTGTTCTTTATGGTTTGCTTGCCCTGCTTATAGAGCTGATTTCCTGTTTGATTATTCACTTCCTCCTCAGCCTCATGCCCACTTCCTGTCTACGTTGATTTTGCTGAATTTGTGTTTTCTGTTCCAGGACCAGAATTGAAACCATTCTCTCAGCGTCGCCAGCATTCCCACAGCGATGTATTTGTCAGTGAATACTCACAGCTGTCTTCCTGCTCGCCGTCCCCTGATAGCACGATGACTTCCTGTCTGCAGGAGCAAGATGGAGGTCATAGCACTGGGGCAAAGTTACCTCAGCCTTCCCCCACACCAACAACCCAGCGCAGTCACAAGTCCTTGCAGAACAGGAAGATCCAATCCTCTGTTGGACACAAAGCAACAACAGCTAGCCTCTTCTCATCTACATCCAATTCATTTATATCTGATGAAAGTAATGACTTCATGCCCTCTCTCATACCATTTAAGAAGCAACATATTCATGAGGGTCAGAGTTCAGCCAGTGACCATACATACTTCACCCAATCCTTCATGAGTACCACAACTTCATCCAAAACCACCCAATCTTCAGCAAATACAAAGAAATCTTCGATCAAAACCACCCAATCCAGAAAGAGGTCAAGGAAGCCCTTATCCAAAAGTGTCCAATCCAGAATGGGGTCAAAGAAATCTTCATCCAAAAGTGTCCAATCCAGAAAGGGGTCAGAGAAATCTTCGCCCAACCGTGTCCAATCCTCAGTGGGTTTGGAGGAATCTACATCCAAACACGTCCAACCTTCAGAGAGTTCAACACCGAACCTGCTGGTTGACCAATCACAGTCACCTGTGGTCACCAACACAGCTGCCAATGGGGGACAGCCACCAGCTGTGGGCAGTGATTGGCTGGACAGTAACTGCTCAGACGATGATTGGCTGGAGGTTGACCGAAGCTCAAGAACACAGGCTCTGAGCCAGCCGGCACAAGCAGTGACCGTCCCGGTGGTGGGAGGGTCCCAGAACAGCTCACTCCGACCTGGGCAGGATAATGCTCACCGTTACAGTGCCAAGACAGCACACGCTCCCACACCCTCATCCCTGTCACACCCTGGGAAGGATACAATGGCCAGGATCCCCAGCAGCTTCCGAGTATCACGTCCGTCCACCTCACAGGTAGGAACCTGTGCCCCCTGCAATATTTCTGACTGATCTCAAGGCCACAGAGGCACAAAGTCTGCCTTATCTTTTGTCAGATGTTTTGATCCTGATTTTAAAATCCTTGTCTGTGTTTTGAAATATCTTTGTGGCCTCACCTCCATCTCATTACTCTCTGTCAGCCTCACAACCTCGTGTTTATTCACTCATGGGATTGTGAGCGTCAGCCCTTATAGTCCATCCATAATTACCCAGAGGGCACTGCTGTGGGTCTGGAGTCACGTGTAGACCAGACCAGGTGAGGATGGCCGTTTCCTTCCCTGAAGGACATTCATGACCCAGATGGGGTTGTTCTGACAGGGTCATCATTAGACTCTTAATTCCAGATTTCTATTGAATTTAAAGTCCACCATCCACCGCTGCTGGATTCGAACCCAGATCCCCAGAACATGGCTGACCAGACCATCCTCCACTCTACTTGCCTCTTTCCCCATCACCCTCATGTTCTGTGGGTTAATATGCCCCTCCCATTTATCTCTCTACCCCCGAGACTCCCAGCCTCATTCCCGATGAAGGGCTTATGCCCAAAACGTCGACTCTCCTGCTCCTCGGATGCTGCCTGACCTGCTGCGCTTTTCCAGCAACACTCTCTCGACTCTGATCCCCAGCATCTGCAGGCCTCACTGTCTCCTCTGTGAATTAACAGCCCAGCAACGATGCTACTAGGCCAAGGCCTCCCCAGAGTCTTGGTGGGGAGGGGGGGGGGGAGGGGATGGTGTTGGGTGTGGGGTCAGTCTCTGACCTCCTCATCACTCACTGTCACTTCACCATTGGAGGCTGTGCCTTCAGCTGCCAATCCCGAGTTCTGGAATTCCCTCCACCACTCTTGTCCCTTCCTTGAACCCTGTCTTAGTTTGTTGAAGGCAGATTCAACCGAGGCAGTCAAGAGGGAGTTGGATTGTTATCGGCAAAGGAACAATGCGCAGGGTGACAGACTATAAGGTGTAGGATCAGCAGTAGGCCATTCAGCCCATTGAGCCCCTGCTCTGCCCTTCAGTGAGCTCATGGCTGACCAGATCATCCTCCACTCCACTCGCCTCTTTCCCCATCACTCTCAATTCCCTTCCTGACCTTAAAAAAATCTCTGTCTCAGCAAGATGCAAAGGAGTGTGAGGGAGAGTTTTATGACACTGTGAGCTCAAACTCACTGCCCCCCGAGGAGGCTGAGGGGGGGGGGGGGGGGGGGGGGGGGGGGGCAGTGACAATGAACAATTTGGAATAAAATTTGGACAGATGAAGAGGGAGTGGGGTGAGGGGTGGTGGGGTGACTGGTGAGATCTCTCTACATAGAGACAGCAGGAGCTTGCCTGCCCCTGAGCTGTAATGGCTTCCTAACCTTTGCCCTTTGTGTTCACAGCCCAGTGGACCATCTACCCCACGACCCAACCCATCGTTCCGTGTGAAGGTGAAAGTGAAGAAGGAATGCTTTGTCATTGGGATCCCTCCCAGGTAGGAGTTTGACCATATACTGGGGGCTTCGGGCTGACCCCACACTGCACAGGAAACCGCACAGTTACACAGCTCTGTGTTTCCCATTTCAGTGAGTTGGACACCTACACCATCTCTTGGCTGGCTGGAGAAGCCGGGAGGAAATACGACATTGAGTGTGGTCTGAGACCGCAACTCTCTCTAACCCTCGATGGGGCGCTGCTCTCTCCACATGAACCAATTGTCCACCTTCTCCGTGACAATGAGGTGGTGAGTGTGACAACAACCAGGGGTCAGGCAAAGTCAGCACCGTCCCAGCCAACCACGGGCTGCTCACTCAAGAGAGAGACAAAACCAGGGATGGTTTCACCTGAGGGTCACCGTGCCTCAGACAAGGGGAGACGTCGAGAAGGAGAGTCCTTCATGTTTACCTCAGCCAGTGTAGAGATTGAACCCACACGGTATCATGAACCAGCTGTCCAGCCAACTGAGCTAATCGAGCTAGACACAGGTCAGCTGGTTTGTGAGGCAGAGTGATACCAAACAGCGTTGGGTTCAAATCCCACACTGGCTGAGGTGACCGTGAAGGTTCCTACAGGACCCATCACCCCCCCCACACTGGGCCCTCCACCTCCAGACCCATCACCCCCCCACACACTGGGCACTACACCTCCAGACCCATCCCCCCCCCCCCACACTGGGCCCTACACCTCCAGACCCATCACCCCCCCACACACTGGGCACTACACCTCCAGACCCATCCCCCCCCCCCCACACTGGGCCCTCCACCTCCAGACCCATCACCCCCCCACACACTGGGCCCTACACCTCCAGACCCATCACCCCCCCACACACTGGGCACTACACCTCCAGACCCATCCCCCCCCCCCCACACTGGGCCCTACACCTCCAGACCCATCCCCCCCCCCCCACACTGGGCCCTCCACCTTCAGACCCATCACCCCCCCCCACACTGGGCCCTCCACCTCCAGACCCAACACCTCCCACACTGGGCCCTCCACCTCCAGACCCAACACCCCCCACACTGGGCCCTACACCTCCAGACCCATCACACCCCCCCACACTGGGCCCTCCACCTCCAGACCCAACACCTCCCACACTGGGCCCTCGACCTCCAGACCCAACACCCCCCACACTGGGCCCTACACCTCCAGACCCATCACCCCCCACCACACAGGGCCCTCCACCTCCAGACCCATCACCCCCCCCACACTGGGCCCTACACCTCCAGACCCATCACCCCCCCCCACACTGGGCCCTCCACCTCCAGACCCATCACCCCCCCCCACACTGGGCCCTCCACCTCCAGACCCATCACCCCCCCCCACACTGGGCCCTACACCTCCAGACCCATCACCCCCCCCCACACTGGGCCCTCCACCTCCAGACCCATCACCCCCCCCCACACTGGGCCCTACACCTCCAGACCCATCACCTCCCACACTGGGCCCTACACCTTCAGACCCATCACCTTCCACACTGGGCCCTACACCTCCAGACCCATCACCCCCCCCGACACTGGGCCTTACACCTCCAGACCCATCACCCCCCCCACACTGGGCCCTACACCTCCAGACCCATCACCCCCCCCCGACACTGGGCCTTACACCTCCAGACCCATCACCCCCCCCACACTGGGCCCTACACCTCCAGACCCATCACCCCCCCCCCCCCCACACTGGGCCCTCCACCTCCAGACCCATCAACCCCCCCACAATGGGCCCTACACCTCCAGACCCATCACCCCCCCCACACTGGGCCCTACACCTCCAGACCCATCACCCCCCCCCGACACTGGGCCTTACACCTCCAGACCCATCACCCCCCCCACACTGGGCCCTACACCTCCAGACCCATCACCCCCCCCCCCCCCACACTGGGCCCTCCACCTCCAGACCCATCAACCCCCCCACAATGGGCCCTACACCTCCACACCCATCACCCCCCCCACACTGGGCCCTACACCTCCAGACCCATCAACCCCCCCACACTGGGCCCTCCACCTCCAGACCCATCAACCCCCCCACACTGGGCCCTACACCTCCAGACCCATCACCCCCCCCACACTGGGCCCTACACCTCCAGACCCATCACCCCCCCACACTGGGCCTTACACCTCCAGAGCCATCACCCCCCCCACACTGGGCCTTACACCTCCAGACCCATCACCCCCCCCACACTGGGCCTCCACCTCCAGACCCATCACCCCCCCCACACTGGGCCCTACACCTCCAGACCCATCACCCCCCCCACACTGGGCCCTACACCTCCAGACCCATCACCCCCCACACTGGGCCCTACACCTCCAGGCCATCACGCCCCCCACACTGGGCCCTACACCTCCAGACCCATCACCCCCCCCACACTGGGCCCTACACCTCCAGACCCATCACCCCCCCACACACTGGGCCCTCCACCTCCAGACCCATCACCTTCCACACTGGGCCCTACACCTCCAGACCCAACACCCCCCCCACACTGGGCCCTACACCTCCAGACCCATCACCCCCCACACTGGGCCCTACACCTCCAGACCCATCACCCCCCCCCACACTGGGCCCTACACCTCCAGACCCATCACCCCCCCCCACACTGGGCCCTACACCTCCAGACCCATCACCCCCCACACACTGGGCCTACACCTCCAGACCCAACACCTCCCACACTGGGCACTCCACCTCCAGACCCATCACCCCCCCCACACTGGGCCCTCCACCTCCAGACCCATCACCCCCCCCCCCACACTGGGCCCTACACCTCCAGACCCATCACCCCCCCCCACACTGGGCCTTACACCTCCAGACCCATCACCTCCCCCCACACTGGGCCCTCCACCTCCAGACCCATCACCCCCCCCCACACTGGGCCCTACACCTCCAGACCCATCACCCCCCCCCCCACACTGGGCCTTACACCTCCAGACCCATCACCTCCCCCCACACTGGGCCCTCCACCCTCCAGACCCATCACCCCCCACACTGGGCCCTACACCTCCAGACCCATCACCCCCCCCCCCACACTGGGCCCTACACCTCCAGACCCATCACCCCCCCCACACTGGGCCCTCACACCTCCAGACCCATCACCCCCCACACTGGGCCTTACACCTCCAGACCCATCGCCCCCCACACTGGGCCTTACACCTCCAGACCCATCGCCCCCCCACACTGGGCCCTACACCTCCAGACCCATCGCCCCCCCCCACACTGGGCCCTACACCTCCAGACCCATCACCCCCCCCACACTGGGCCCTACACCTCCAGACCCATCACCTCCCCCACACTGGGCCCTACACCTCCAGACCCATCACCTCCGCCACACTGGGCCTTACACCTCCAGACCCATCACCTCCTCCCACACTGGGCCCTACACCTCCAGACCCATCACCCCCCCCACACTGGGCCCTCCACCTCCAGACCCATCACCCCCCCCCACACTGGGCCCTACCACCTCCAGACCCATCACCCCCCCCCACACTGGGCCCTACACCTCCAGACCCAACACCTCCCACACTGGGCCCTACACCTCCAGACCCATCACCCCCCCCCACACTGGGCCCTACACCTCCAGACCCATCACCTCCCACACTGGGCCCTACACCTCCAGACCCATCACCCCCCCCCACACAGGGGCCCTACACCTCCAGACCCAACACCTCCCACACTGGGCCCTACACCTCCAGGACCCATCACCTCCCACACTGGGCCCTACTCCTCCAGACCCATCACCCCCCCCCACACTGGGCCCTACACCTCCAGACCCATCACCTCCCACACTGGGCCCTACACCTCCAGACCCATCACCTCCCACACTGGGCCCTACACCTCCACGACCCATCACCCCCCGCCACACTGGGCCCTCCACCTCCAGACCCATCACCCCCCCCCACACTGGGCCCTACACCTCCAGACCCATCACCCCCCCCACACTGGGCCCTACACCTCAGACCCATCACCCCCCCCACACTGGGCCCTACACCTCCAGACCCATCACCCCCCCCACACTGGGCCCTCCACCTCCAGACCCATCACCCCCCCCACACTGGGCCTGACACCTCCAGACCCATCGCCTCCCCCCCACACTGGGCCCTATACCTCCAGACCCATCACCCCTCCCACACTGGGCCCTACAACCTCCAGACCCATCACCTCCCACACTGGGCCCTACACCTCCAGACCCATCACCTCCCACACTGGGCCCTACACCTCCAGGCCATCACCCCCCCACACACTGGGCCCTACACCTCCAGACCCATCACCCCCCCCCACACTGGGCCCTACACCTCCAGACCCATCACCCTACCCCCACACTGGGCCCTACACCTCCAGACCCATCACCGCCCCCCACACTGGGCCCTGCACCTCCAGACCCATCACCTCCCACACTGGGCCCTACACCTCCAGACCCATCACCTCCCACACTGGGCCCTACACCTCCAGACCCATCACCTCCCACACTGGGCCCCTACACCTCCTGACCAACACCACCCACACTGTGCCCTACACCTCCAGACCCATCACCTCCCACACTGGGCCCTACACCTCCAGACCCATCACCCCCCTCCCACACTGGGCCCTACACCTCCAGACCCTCACAACTCCCACACTGGGCCCTACACCTCCAGACCCATCACCCCCCTCCCACACTGGGCCCTACACCTCCAGACCCATCGCCCCCCCCACACTGGGCCCTACACCTCCAGACCCATCACCCCCTCCCACACTGGGCCCTACACCTCCAGACCCATCACCCCCCTCCCACACTGGGCCCTACACCTCCTGACCCAACACCACCCACACTGGGCCCTACACCTCCAGACCCATCACCTCCCACACTGGGCCCTACACCTCCAGACCCATCACCTCACACACTGGCCCTACACCTCCAGACCCATCACCTCACACACTGGGCCCTACACCTCCAGACCCATCACCTCACACACTGGGCCCTACACCTCCAGACCCATCACCCCCCTCCCACACTGGGCCTACACCTCCAGACCCATCACCTCCCACAACTGGGCCCTACACCTCCTGACCCAACACCACCCACACTGGGCCCTACACCTCCAGACCCATCACCTCCCACACTGGGCCCTACACCTCCAGACCAATCACCCCCCAGACTGGGCCCTACACCTCCAGACCCATCACCTCACACACTGGGCCCTACACCTCCAGAACCCATCACCTCACACACTGGGCCCTACACCTCCAGACCCATCACCCCCCTCCCACACTGGGCCCTACACCTCCAGACCCATCACCTCCCACACTGGGCCCTACACCTCCAGACCCAACACCTCCCACACTGGGCCCTACACCTCCAGACCCATCACCTTCCACACTGGGCCCTACACCTCCAGACCCATCACCTCCCACACTGGGCCCTACACCTTCAGACCCATCACGCCCCCCACACTGGGCCCTACAC
The DNA here is from genome assembly GCF_047496795.1 of Chiloscyllium punctatum. NCBI lineage: Eukaryota > Metazoa > Chordata > Chondrichthyes > Orectolobiformes > Hemiscylliidae > Chiloscyllium > Chiloscyllium punctatum. Next base: position 129,695,753 of record NC_092746.1, on the reverse strand, counting down.
CTCCAGACCCATCACCGCCCCCCACACTGGGCCCTACACCTCCAGGACCCATCACCTCCCACACTGGGCCTACACCTTCAGACCCATCACCTCCCACACTGGGCCCTACACCTCCAGACCCATCACCCCCCCCACACTGGGCCCTACACCTCCAGACCCATCACCTCCCACACTGGGCCCTACACCTTCAGACCCATCACCTCCCACACTGGCCCTACACCTCCAGACCCAACACCTCCCACACTGGGCCTTACACCTCCAGACCATCACCCCCCCCACACTGGGCCCTCCACCTCCAGACCCATAACCTTCCACACTGGGCCCTACACCTCCAGACCCAACACCTCCCACACTGGGCCCTCCACCTCCAGACCCATCACCCCCCCCCACACTGGGCCTTACACCTCCAGACCCATCACCTCCCCCCACACTGGGCCCTCCACCTCCAGACCCATCACCCCCCCCCCACACTGGGCCCTACACCTCCAGACCCATCACCCCCCCCACACTGGGCCTTACACCTCCAGACCCATCAACTCCCCCCACACTGGGCCCTCCACCTCCAGACCCATCACCCCCCACACTGGGCCCTACACCTCCAGACCCATCACCCCCCCCCCACACTGGGCCCTACACCTCCAGACCCATCACCCCCCCCCACACTGGGCGCTACACCTCCAGACCCATCACCCCCCACACTGGGCCTTACACCTCCAGACCCATCGCCGCCCACACTGGGCCTTACACCTCCAGACCCATCGCCCCCCACACTGGGCCCTACACCTCCAGACCCATCGCCCCCCCCCACACTGGGCCCCTACACCTCCAGACCCATCACCCCCCCCCACACTGGGCCCTACACCTCCAGACCCATCACCTCCCCCACACTGGGCCCTACACCTCCAGACCCATCACCTCCCCCACACTGGGCCTTACACCTCCAGACCCATCACCTCCTCCCACACTGGCCCTACACCTCCAGACCCATCACCCCCCCCCACACTGGGCCCTCCACCTCCAGACCCATCACCCCCCCCACACTGGGCCCTACACCTCCAGACCCATCACCTCCCCCACACTGGGCCCTATACCTCCAGACCCATCACCCCCCCCACACTGGGCCCTACACCTCCAGACCCATCACCTTCCACACTGGGGCCCTACACCTCCAGACCCATGGCCCCCCCCCACACTGGGCCCCTACACCTCCAGACCCATCACCCCCCTCCCACACTGGGCCCTACACCTCCAGACCCATCACCCCCCCCACACTGGGCCCTACACCTCCAGACCCATCACCTCCCACACTGGGCCCTACACCTCCGGACCCATCACCCCCCTCCCACACTGGGCCCTACACCTCCAGACCCATCACCTCCCACACTGGGCCCTACACCTCCAGACCCATCACCCCCCTCCCACACTGGGCCCTACACCTCCAGACCCATCACCTCCCACACTGGGCCCTACACCTCCAGACCCATCACCCCCCTTCCCACACTGGGCCCTACACCTCCAGACCCATCACCTCCTCCCACACTGGGCCCTACACCTCCTGACCCAACACCACCCACACTGGGCCCTACACCTCCAGACCCATCACCTCCCACACTGGGCCCTACACCTCCAGACCCATCACCTCACACACTGGGCCCTACACCTCCAGACCCATCACCCCCCTCCCACACTGGGCCCTACACCTCCAGACCCATCACCTCCCACACTGGGCCCTACACCTCCAGACCCAACACCTCCCACACTGGGCCCCTACACCTCCAGACCCATCACCTTCCACACTGGGCCCTACACCTCCAGACCCATCACCTCCCACACTGGGCCCTACACCTCCAGACCCATCACCTCCCACACTGGGCCCTACACCTCCAGACCCATCACCTTCCACACTGGGCCCTACACCTCCAGACCCATCACCTCCCACACTGGGCCCTACACCTCCAGACCCATCACCTCCCACACTGGGCCCTACAACTCCAGACCCATCACCTTCCACACTGGGCCCTACACCTCCAGACCCATCACACCCGCCCCCCACACTGGGCCCTACACCTCCAGACCCATCACCTCCCACACTGGGCCCCTACACCTTCAGACCCATCACCTCCCACACTGGGCCCTACACCTCCAGGACCCATCACCTCCCACACTGGGCCCTACACCTCCAGACCCATCACCTTCCACACTGGCCCTACACCTCCAGACCCATCACCTCCCACACTGGGCCCTACACCTCCAGACCCATCACCTCCCACACTGGGCCCTACACCTCCAGACCCATCACCCCACTCCCACACTGGGCCCTACACCTCCAGACCCATCACCTCCTCCCACACTGGGCCCTACACCTCCTGACCCAACACCACCCACACTGGGGCCCTACCCTCCAGACCCATCACCTCCCACACTGGGCCCTACACCTCCAGACCCATCACCCCCCAGACTGGGCCCTACACCTCCAGACCCATCACCCCCCTCCCACACTGGGCCCTACACCTCCAGACCCATCACCTCCCACACTGGGCCCTACACCTCCAGACCCAACACCTCCCACACTGGGCCCTACACCTCCAGACCCATCACCTTCCACACTGGGCCCTACACCTCCAGACCCATCACCTCCCACACTGGGCCCTACACCTCCAGACCCATCACCTCCCACACTGGGCCCTCCACCTTCAGACCCATCACCCCCCCCACACTGGGCCCTACACCTCCAGACCCATCACCTTCCACACTGGGCCCTACACCTCCAGACCCATCACCTCCCACACTGGGCCCTACACCTTCAGACCCATCACCTCCCACACTGGGCCCTACACCTCCAGACCCATCACCCCCCCCCACACTGGGCCCTACACCTCCAGACCCAACACCTCCCACACTGGGCCTTACACCTCCAGACCCATCACCCCCCCCACACTGGGCCCTCCACCTCCAGACCCATAACCTTCCACACCTGGGCCCTACACCTCCAGACCCAACACCTCCCACACTGGGCACTCCACCTCCAGACCCATCACCCCCCCCCACACTGGGCCCTCCACCTCCAGACCCATCACCCCCCACCCCACACTGGGCCCTACACCTCCAGACCCATCACCCCCCCCCACACTGGCCTTACACCTCCAGACCCATCACCTCCCCCCACACTGGGCCCTCCACCTCCAGACCCATCACCCCCCCCCACACTGGGGCCCTACACCTCCAGACCCATCACCCCCCCCCACTCTGGGCCTACACCTCCAGACCCATCACCTCCCCCCCACACTGGGCCCTCCACCTCCAGACCCATCACCCCCCACACTGGCCCTACACCTCCAGACCCATCACCCCCCCCCACACTGGGCCCTACACCTCCAGACCCATCACCCCCCCCACACTGGGGCCCTACACCTCCAGACCCATCACCCCCCACACTGGGCCTTACACCTCCAGACCCATCGCCCCCACACTGGGCCTTACACCTCCAGACCCATCCGCCCCCCACACTGGGCCCTACACCTCCAGACACATCGCCCCCCCCACACTGGGCCCTACACCTCCAGACCCATCACCCCCCCCCCACACTGGGCCCTACACCTCCAGACCCATCACCCCACCCACACTGGGCCCTACACCTCCAGACGCATCACCTCCCCCCACACTGGGCCTTACACCTCCAGACCCATCACCTCCTCCCACACTGGGCCCTACACCTCCAGACCCATCACCCCCCCCCACACTGGGCCCTCCACCTCCAGACCCATCACCCCCCCCACACTGGGCCCTACACCTCCAGACCCATCACCCCCCCCACACTGGGCCCTACACCTCCAGACCCAACACCTCCCACACTGGGCCTACACCTCCAGACCCATCACCCCCCCCCACACTGGGCCCCTACACCTCCAGACCCATCACCTCCCACACTGGGCCCTACACCTCCAGACCCATCACCCCCCCCCACACAGGGCCCTACACCTCCAGACCCAACACCCTCCCACACTGGGCCCTACACCTCCAGGACCCATCACCTCCCCACACTGGGCCCTACACACTCCAGACCCATCACCCCCCCCACACTGGGCCCTCCACCTCCAGACCCATCACCCCCCCCACACTGGGCCCTCCACCTCCAGACCCATCACCCCTCCCACACTGGGCCCTACACCTCCAGACCCATCACCTCCCACACTGGGCCCTACACCTCCAGACCCATCACCCCCCCCCCACACTGGGGCCCTACACCTCCAGACCCATCACCCCCCCCCACACTGGGCCCTACACCTCCAGACCATCACCCCCCCCACACTGGGCCCTACACCTCCAGACCCATCACCCCCCGCCACACTGGGCCCTCCACCTCCAGACCCATCACCCCCCCCCACACTGGGCCCCTACACCTCCAGACCCATCACCCCCCCCACACTGGGGCCCTACACCTCCAGACCCATCACCCCCCCCACACTGGGCCCTATACCTCCAGACCCATCACCCCTCCCAACTGGGCCCTACACCTCCAGACCCATTACCTCCCCACACTGGGCCCTCCACCTCCAGACCCATCACCTCCCACACTGGGCCCTACACCTCCAGGCCCATCACCCCCCCCCACCACTGGGCCCTACACCTCCAGACCCATCACCCTCCCACACTGGGCCCTACACCTCCAGGCCCCATCACCCCCCCACACACTGGGCCCTACACCTCCAGACCCATCACCCCCCCCCCCACACTGGCCCTACACCTCCAGACCCATCCCCACCTGACCCAACCCCCCCCACACTGGGCCCTACACCTCCAGACCCATCACCGCCCCCCACACTGGGCCCTACACCTCCAGACCCATCACCTCCACACTGGGCCCTACACCTCCAGACCCATCACCTCCCACACTGGGCCCTACACCTCCAGACCCATCACCTCCCACACTGGGCCCTACACCTCCAGACCCATCACCTCCCCACACTGGGCCCTACACCTCCAGGACCCATCACCCCCCCCCACACTGGGCCCTACACCTCCAGACCCATCACCCCCCCCACACTGGGCCCTACACCTCCAGACCCATCACCTCCCCCACACTGGGCCCTACACCTCCAGACCCATCACCTCCCCACACTGGGCCCTACACCTCCAGACCCATCACCCTCCCACACTGGGCCCTACACCTCCAGACCCATCACCTCCCACACTGGGCCCTACACCTCCAGACCCATCACCCCTCCCACACTGGGGCCCTACACCTCCAGACCCATCACCTTCCCCCCACACTGGGCCCTACACCTCCAGACCCATCACCACCCACACTGGGCCCTACACCTCCAGACCCATCACCTCCCCACACTGGGCCCTACACCTCCAGACCCATCACCTCCCACACTGGGCCCTACACCTCCAGACCCATCACCTCCCACACACTGGGCCCTACAACCTCCAGACCCCATCACCCCCTCCCACACTGGCCCTACACCTCCAGACCCATCACCTCCCACACTGGGCCCTACACCTCCAGACCCATCACCCCTCCCACACTGGGCCCTACACCTCCAGACCCATCACCTTCCCACACTGGGCCCTACACCTCCAGACCCATCACCTCCCACACTGGGCCCTACTCCTCCAGACCCATCACCTCCCACCACTGGGCCCTACACCTTCCAGACCCATCACCTCCCACACTGGGCCCTACACCTCAGACCCATCACCTTCGACACACTGGGCCCTACACCTCCAGACCCATCACCTCCACACTGGGCCCTACACCTCAGACCCATCACCTCCCACACTGGGCCCTACACCTCCAGACCCATCACCTCCCACACTGGGCCCTACACCTCCAGACCCATCACCCCCTCCCCCCCCCACACTGGGCCCTACACCTCCAGACCCATCACCTCCCACACTGGGCCCTACACCTTCAGACCCATCACCTCCCACACTGGGCCCTACACCTCCAGACCCATCACCTCCCACACTGGGCCCTACACCTCCCAGACCCATCACCTTCCACACTGGGCCCTA